>NC_081416.1:151001057-151135868 GCF_949786415.1 Peromyscus eremicus
CCTCCTAGATTCACCGAGACAGAGATATTGATGTGTAAACATGAAGACACCATGCCTGGAACACGGAGGGTACTTAATGACTGCAGGAAGCTGAATGCTTTGTTCTGGCAGCTACAGAATCACACCCTATCAAGATACCGACTTGTTGACTTGTTATCACAAGGGCTCCACCTTGGCAGGCTGGTATTACTGCCACCTCTATCTGGAGGGAACTGGAGCCTCAGGCATGACTTAGGACTCACAGCACACTTGGCTTCTGATGACCAGTGGTGTGGCCCAGCCTCTTCTGTAGAATTATACATCGGGGTAATATAGCTCCCATGCCTTTATTTGAAGGCTGAACTACTGCAGTGTCCCGGATAGTGAGAGCCAGTCCGCCAACAGGAATAGGGCTTGTGTCACCGAGATTCTACTGAGGCTTGAAAGAAAATATATCTGGCCTGTTGTTGTTGTTATTATTTCCTTCTGAGAAGAAATGTAAATTTCTGAGGCTCATTTAGAGACACATGGCTCCAGAAAGTTCTTTCTGCCAGCAAGTATGAGACAAGCAGCTCACAGAAGACATATAAGTGATGGATGGGAGAATGTTCCAGCTGCAGCTGCTGGAGACTGTGTGGGAGCACTTAGCACCAGCTCCTGTCCCTTCCCGTTGCCTCCCTATGTAAGGTATCCTTCTTCCCCAGATGCAATTACGAGGGCTTAGCTGCAATCTAATTACAGCTACAGAGAAGACGATGTCATAATACATATTTTATAGGGCAGTCAGCATGGTGAAAGCAGAGAGGTGGGAACATCACTGGTGGGAGGGGAAGGGTTGTCTAGCGGAAGGGTTTGTAGCCAGTTTATTCCAGAGTAGGACAGGAATTCAACTGCTGCAAAGATAGAAATCTATTCAAGGACTGGAGCCAGGCTCCAGCAGCAACACAGACAGACAGACAGACAGACAGACACACACACACACACACACACACACACAAACACACACACACACACACACACACCCCAAAACAAAATATTCCCTGAATAACACCAGGTCTTGCTGATACAACACCAATTCCATAATGTCTTCTAAACCCAGCGTGAGCCAGGGAAGAGCCAAAATTCAGTGCTGTGCAGTGTTGCTGCTCAAGAATGGTGTGCAGTTGGCGCCTGCTGGTTCTTGAATGGGAACAGCAGAGTCTGTAGCACAGATTCTCTGAAAACACGATGGACTTGTCAGTGGTTTCAGGTACTAAAATGGAAAATTGAGTGTTTCTGAAAGCATCTAACTCTTTGCTTTGACAAAATGTTTGAAAGTGTCCTTTCCTTCAATGACCCATCCAAAAGAAAGGCAAAGAATAAAATGCTATAAAACCACAAAGAGAGAGGGAGAGGGATAGGGAGAGAGGGAGGGAGAGGAAGAAGAAGAGGAAGAGGGAGAGAGAGAGAGAGAGAGAGAGAGAGGGAGGGAGAGAGGGAGAGGGGGGAGGGAGAGAGAGAGGGAGAGGGAGAATTTGGGATGATAAAATTTCAAATTAGAGGTAAGCTACAGATGTGGGCAGTGGTCGAGTGCTTGCTCAGTGTGCACAGACCCTGGGTTCTACCCTCAGAACTGCAAAAGGAGTTGAACTTCAAGAGGATGAGACAGGAGGTGCTACAAGCCCACAGGAGAGACTTTCCAAAGACAAGCTAGACAAATATTCCTGGAACTACAGAAAACTGAGGCTTTAGGACGGCCTGCTACGTCTGTAGATGAGGACGGACGAGTGGCTGAAAAGATAATGGCATGTCACTCTGTGTAAGGGCTGTTTGCTCCCACAGACTGAATGTGCTCCGCCACAGCAGGGAAGAGAAGGAGGACATCTGCAGAAGTGGAACCAGAGTTACTCCAGCCTGAGACTGGGTGGGTGGGGGAAGGCAGGACACAGGGTGGAAGATGGCCCGGGGCTCCAGAGAGCAAATGCTGTCAAATGCTCACTGCCAACCCAGACAGTGATGATGTGGGTCGTAACTGCTTAGGACGTGAGGAAGTTTTTCACATTGCGTGTTGGAGGGAAGACTCCAGCGCCACAGCTGTACTCCTCTCGGGCCAAGTTTCTCTACCTTCCCTGAACTGCCACAGTCACCCCCTTGTCCCTCAGTTTATTCTCAGCTTGGCAGTGACAGTTAGGATGCAACTTCTCCTGAAATCACCATGAACTACTGATGCTGCTGGACCCCCCTTAACATACTTGAGGAGTTTCGGATCATGGAGCAATCTGACCACCTAACCACAAATTTATTTATTAACAGGTCAGTGGAATTTGTGGTTACAAAATCCTTTCTAATACTGCTTATTTTAAGATTATTTTTTAATATTCTTATCATTTGAATTTTCCCATCAGCACAGAGACCATCTCAGCAGCCTTGGATAAGTCCTTGGCATGACTGATCCAGTGCTTTACCCTCCCATTTTCTGGAAGATGTATCTTACATTATACCTCCAGGGCCTCTCTTCCACCCACCTTCATTCCAAGACCAGGATTCCTATTTCCCCCTACTGTATCACCATATTTTCTTTAACCCTGTTAGGTACCAAACAAGCTTTCTCAGGGTCAAAGTTTTCTTTTCTGTTTACCTCCATCTCTAAATCATTTTCAGCCTAGAATATATCTTTGGCAAATTCTTCCAAAGTCTTAATGACTAGATAGCCCATGAGATTAGAAGAAATTTATAAAACATTCTCATTAAGCAATGCATAGGTAAACAATTCCTTCATATATATGGCCTTTCAAAAGTACTTTTATGTTTTATATTTTCTACCCAGCTGTAAAGCCTATGAGCCATAACCATGGCCAGAAGAGCAAGATATGTCCAAGGACGGCATTCAGTTCTTAGGGGTAACCAATAGCTGTCTAATTGTACTTAAGGCCCACTTGATGGGAGGGAAACGATGCCTGGCACCGTAAACTTAGCCAACTACCCGTGGCTGGTGAGAAGAGCCTACTCTTGCCACTCTGCCCCTTTCCTAAACTGGTATAGTTCCCAACTGCATTCTAAATACTTGTCCTTATACCCAGAGCAGTGCGTCTCTCACCCCTCCTCAAAGAAACTTCTTTTTGCAGCAGGTGGAGACCATCACAGACATCCACAACGTGGCAACTGGTCAAATGCCTAAAAAGATTGACCCCAGGGTGTCCAACCCTAGAGGATCGATGTATAACAAAAATCCTTTGTTTTCAGCTTCAACACAGTCCAAACCGTTGTCTCATCTACATATTTTATCTGCTCTCAATCAAAAGTCTATTGAATAGTCTTATCTCACCATTCATTCTCCAGAGGAGTAGGTAGAGATTGGAGGCCTCTCCACATTGTTCGGTCTTCTTGCATCTGAAGTATAGAGAACTAAGAATTCATCCCCGTCTGCTCTCACAAGGCTGGTCACATGTTAGCGTATAAATGAGACTTCTGTTCCACATGGTCTCTTAGTCTCCCACAGGGAGAAAGGCACAGCCCTGTTTATAATGCTGCATATAACTCGAGCCCTTGGACGGAATGCCCAGAAACCCAGTGCTCACTTTTCACACACAGGCTCTCAGAACTGGCACCCTGACATTTTTGCTCTTGAATTTATCTTCACCTTTAGAAGTTCTAGTCAATATTCTTATTTAGAAGTGTCCATTTTCCACCAGGTCTTCTGTTTTGTAACTCCACAATTTTTCATTCCTGTATTCTCCTATCTACACTTTTGCCCATAAACTCAAGTCTTTCACATGGGCAATGCAGTCATGTAACACACATGTGTGAACTTACAGAAATGCTCCACATACATTCAAATTCTCTACAGTAAACATGCACATATATGCAGACAAAACCCCCACATACACACAATAATAAAAACTTAAATGTCCATCTTATAACTCTTTAAAATATTTCTTTTCATATTTAATCATGTGCATATAAGAATGTGTTAGTGTGTGCATGAATAGCTGAGTACAGACACCCTCAGATGCCAGAGAAAGGGTGTTAGATCCCTTGCAATTGTTATCTGCCAGAGGGTGGTGCTGGGACCCAAACTTGGGTCCTCTGCAGAAGCAGTACTAGCTTTCAACAGCAGAGCCCTCTTTCCAGCCCCCATGTTACAAATCTTAAGGCATGGTTTCCTCCCCACTTCCTTTCTCTCCCCAACAACTTGCTCCATGTAACAAAAAGTAAGTTCCTGTTTGCAAAAACTCAGGAGCTACCCTGCAGGGCTCCACCCCCTCTGGCAGTGAAAAGTGCCCTGCAGGACTCTGTCTTCTTCAGTGAGTGCACGAGCTTTCCTGTGTCCTGTGCACTGTAACAATGACCAGGAGGAACACTCATGTCTCCACGTGACTGAGCACGTTAGCCCTTATGCTTTCCTTCCCATTCAGCTGGCCCTTAGCAATGCGTCTGCTCACTTAACAGCCTCTTACAAAGACTCATCCTGGCTTGCTAACAGAACTATCCTATTGTTACTGCAGGAAACCACACCCTTATCTGTAGCAGCAGATACATACACCAAGACATACAGTCTTGGGTGAAGACAGCAGTAGGACCAACTCACTTGGATGTGTTCTCCTATTATCTCTTTACATGTATTATTTTTAATTATGTGCCTGTGTATGGGTACATGCATATGAACACAGGTACCTGCAGAGGCCAAATTAATTCACCTGATCCCTGGAGCTGGAGTGGCAGGTGGTTGTGAGCCACCCGACAAGGGTGCTGGGAACTGAACCCAGACCCTCTGCAAGAGCAGTAAATGCTCTTAGCCACTGAGCCATCTCTCCAGCCACCCTCTTATTGTCTCAGATGCATTCTTCTCTTTATTTTAGTGTCTTTAAGTTTATTTATATAACTTTGAGTCATGATGTCTTAGCATCTAGCCAGCTCATACAACAAAATTAAAGCAAATGTTTTATAATTATGTTAAAGTCACTTTAATAATTTCCATACCTAAGATCCCCTCCTTTCTTCTTTTGGGCATGCTACTATTAATAGAGATTTCTTTAATGGGCATGACTGTTGCATCCTTGGGCCACTGGTTCTTTTATGATTAACATTATAGCTGTTGGTCCACAAGACCTCAGCCATGAGGTCTGGTGGCTGAGATGCACCTTCAATGGACACCCATAGGAAGGGCCTTCATCATGTGACACTAGCAGCTACACGCTTCTTCACTTTCCTGGTGTCAATGCAGAGGATGCTTCCTTTCTCCACCTCTCCCCCCCTCACACAGTTCCACAGAAATCCCCACTGTGGCCGGGCAGCATTGTCACACACATGTAATCCTAGCACTCGGGAGGCAGATGCAGGCAGGTTTCTGTGAGTTCTAGGCCAGCCTGGTCTACAGAGCAAGTTCCAGGATGGGCTCCAAAGCTACACAGAGAAATCCTGTCTAGAAAAACAAACAAACAAACTAACTAACTAACTAATTAACTAACTAACAAAAAACCCATGGTGTAGTCTCTCAGTGTCTTCATCTATTCATTCTCAAATGTCAACCTCACCACCCTTTCTTCCACATCTATCCCATGCCCCATGAGGCCTTTGGAAAGGAGGTTAATTTTATCTGATCCACCTTTTGTCCCTTTTCATCTGGAATCTATCTGATCTCTGGCAGTTGTTATTTCTGCCTGAGTTTCTTCAGCATTATAGTTTTGTTATTACCTCTGCTCCGGGTGCTATTTTTATTTCCCTTCTGAAGTCCATTTGTATAGCTGTTTTATTTCCAATTTTCTTTGATACTATACAGCAAAAGTAGGTCTTCTCTGTATGGACCATATTTTAAATTTCTTTTTATTATAACGTAATTTTAACCATCTCCTGCATGCATGTGTCAAGCTTGCTCTGATAAACCTTTGCACAGGAGGGTACTGGGGACATATTCAGACTAGTCTGTGAGGGTGGAAGGTCTTGTGTGTAGAAGCTCCAGATGAGTTGAAAATGGGACACCAAGGATCCAACCTGCGCTATGACAGCAGGAACGTAGGAACCTGTGGCGGAGGATTGAAGCTCACAGGGCTTGATAATAGCCCAGCCTGAGGTGGCTTTTTGACTTCTCTGTCTTCTTTCCAACCTGTGCAAGAGCCTTGCTCAGATATGTAAGTTGAGACATTCCACAAAATCCCTTCATTCTTTACTCAGACTCCTAATAATGCATCTCCAAGAACAAACTCTTCCAAATCCTAGGATTCCATAAACCAGAAATGGGTGCCGGTGGTATTTCAAGGTCGAGATTTGTAGCCAAATGCTTCTAATTTTAAGTTGTCCCTAGGACAGCCCACAGGGTCAGTGAGTGGACAGGTGGCTCACGCAGTTCCTGGGAGGGGACGGCACAGCAGGAAGCCCTCTGAGAGCCATTCCTGTCTTCCAACCCAAGCCTCAGCTATTTCCCCCTCCTCCGCTGTACTGTGAGGTAGAATTACCCTTCACTGGAAAACCTTCCACACACTTTCTCTATTCAGGAAAGTGTCTCATCATGACTTCTCACTTTCTTCCCTCCGTGTGACAGTCTAACTCAGCCTCAGATGAACGATGTGATCTCCTGATCACCATCATTTCTTCCCTGAAGAGAATGTAATACTTCCAAGGACACAGAGAATGATCTGAAACCTATTTATGCTGTATTTATTTATTTTCTCTATCTCCTAAAGGAAAGTGGAGACCACAAAAGAAGTACTTATTGGTACAAGACCGCATATGTCTACCTATCGAATGCCCAACGTTAGGTGCCTCACACTTTATTCACTCTTCAAACAGTATTTACTAAGCAACTGTTGCTTAACAAATAGTATGTTAACTCCTGGGCCTATCACAGAGAAGACAGTGACTACATCTTCATCTTTATTGATTCTAACAGTCCATTATGTAAACAGACCATCAGCAAGTGGACACACATGAGTAAGACCATGGGTGGCAAGTCCAGGAGCCAAGAGATGGAGATTCATTTTGAGTCTTTGAAATGCATTTTAGGCTCACAGACTCACACCTGATCTTAATGTCCTCTCGTCTGGTTTCTATTCTAAAGGAGGGGAAGTGAAAGACTCAGCTTCTCAGGTTTCTTCGCAGCTGGGTTACCATGTGGCTCTCCTCACCCACAAGCCTTATGGAGATGGACAGAAGGAAGTCCTGGCCATCTCTACTCCTTTTTTCCATTCTGAAACTCAGATGCGGTGACTCCAGCTCCAGCTTGCAGCAGCCACATAATGGAATATGTGAAGCTAATATTATACTAAGAATATGAAAAATAATAGTATACTAGGAATATGAAGACGCTAATATTATACTAAGGACAGCGGAACAGAATGCAGATAGGTCCTTTGTCTCTAATAGGTCACTATATCAAGGAACATGGCAGCCATAACTGATCTCTGAACATTACAGTGTTATGACATTTAACCCACAGCAAAAAAAATTCTGTTTCGTGCAATTGCATGAAGTGTGTCCAATGGAAACTAAAAACTGCAGTGACCACCAAGCAGCTTGTGCAAGAGGAATCTTTTTCTAGCAAGCTTTATGGGTGTGTGTGTGTGTGTGTGTGTGTGTGACAACCAGGCAGTGGGAAGTGACCACAGGCATGTGATTGGAATACAACTCTGACATGATGTGTTAGGTTTCCTGAAGATGACACAGCAGTGTGCATGGTGATGATGGCTAAGAAGATGAAAGCGACCTTGTCATTAGAGGCGCCAGAGACTGGGTGGAACCCTGCAAACCTAAACTCATCACCTGCCATCATTTGATTCCGGCTCCACCATGTACATGAATCCTTGAATAACTGAGTAGACTGACGGAATTTTCTAGAAAGTCACTGGATCATACAAGATGTGTCCCCAGTTACTGCAAACCCTAAACTAATTGAAATATAAAATCACTCTTTATATATACTTAGCACAGAGAGATTTTCTATTCTAGTTCTCAGTCAAGGAGGGCAGTTAGAAATTAACCAATTAATCTCTCTCTGTCTTTCTCTCTCCCTTTCCCTCCCCCTCTCTCTCACAGCCCAGGTGTCCTCAAATTTGCTGTGTAGTCAAAGAAAATTTCAACTCCTGGTCCTCTTGCCTCTAACCCAATTTCTGCGATTACTAGGTGTGTACCACCATGCCCAGTTTATACAGTGTTAGGGAAGAAACCAGGGCTTGATGAGTGCTAAACAAACACTCCAACAACTGAGCTATATCCCCAGCCTGGCATGTAGCAATGTCTGCAAACACTTTACTCTCCCAGTGGGGGTGGGGCAAGATATGTTCAACAAGGAACCATCTGTACGTCAATAGAGTTTCAACTCCCAGTTTGGCAGCAAACGAGTGAGTGCTTCATATGGAGGATTCCACTTGTGTGGAAACCTTTCCTGAAAGCACGCACAATCTACAGCTTAATCACTTCCCAACCTCAACCATCGTTTTGTTTCTCATTTCTCTTTGAGGGTCACTTGTACTCTTTGAGATAATTATCATGCAATACTCACAAAATAACATTTCAACAATATGGAAACAGAAAAGACGTAATGGCATGATCCTTTCTGAGGTAGAGCAGGCAGGCCTTGTTGGAAGGAGGCCTTCTAGCTGTAAGGAGATGCGTGCTGTTTCATCTTATAGAGACACTCGGACTCCTTACAGAATGAGTCTCATAACCAGCACGAAGCCAATAAATACTCCGATTTATTGCAGATTCATTGTTGCATATTTTAAAAGGAAAAGAGAGTCAATACACTCTCACAGACACATCCAGCCAAGTAATGGCTGTTTCAAAAGAAAGCAAGGAAAGTCCCAGTGTGGACAGGATTCAGAGCAACAGGCCTAGTGTGATAAGTATGTATCTAATAACTAGTTTTCTGGATTTTGTTTTGCTGGGTCGTGTGGTGTTTTGTGGTTTGCATCTGCAGCAAAATCCAGGGCCTCACATCTGCCAGGTGAGAGCTCTACCAATGAGCCACATCCCCAGGCCTAATAAGAGACATGTTTCATTTTAGAAGTAAGGGGAGGGGGAAGGTTGTATATGATCAAAATGCATTGTACTCATGTAGGAGATTCTCAATGATAAAATTAAATTAAAGGAAGGAAGGAGGAAAGCGGAGGTGAGGGGAGGAGAGAGGAGTGGAGGGAGACAAACAGGTACCCAGAAGCTTTCTAAGAGAGTGGTCACAGCAGAACTGTAGTTACTGAGTCTAAGCAGTAGGGGGCAGCAGCACATAAGTATGTGGGTTTGTCCATGCGCAAAGAAAAAGAATTAGTGCTGCTTTGTTGAAATTCTATTTACTCAAAAGAAGTCAACAGTCATGCCTCAACACCTCTCACCAGTGCATCGCCTTGTTTGTGTTTACTGAGCTCAAAACTCTTAAGCTATTATGCGTTCAGAGTGAATCTAGTTTTCACTCCTGAGTATCTCTTTGTGTGAAAGCAAATGTATATATCTATAAAATAAATACAAAATATGTAGTTATAACTATATATGTGCACATATGTAAACTGTACACATAACACATAACTGTGTGATTACATAATTAACTTTATGATTATAGTGAACGTAGTACAGTAACTGCAGTATGGTTGCTTTGTACAGAGCACTTTATCCCACCCAATGCTTTGGTCAACATTAAGGGAAGGTGCTCACTGTTTCGTTTGTGGTTTAGTAGCTAAGGGTCAGAGTTATGGAGCAACTTGATAAAGCTCACATTAACTACAGCACTGGAATTCATGGCTACAGTTCAATATTCCGTCTGAGTAGCTGGGGATGTGGCTCAGTCCCACAGAACTTATCCATCATGCATGAAGCCCTGGGGTCCATTCTCAGCCCTAAGAGGCACAATGTCCTAGACATATCTTTACATGTAGTTATTAATGCTAACTTTACCTATATTACTCTTACCAAATGCCAACCCTTCTGCATAACAGACAAGTGATTACTTCTTGCATCATGAGTAAGTGGATGTCTGTCTGCGAACCAGCAGACAAGTGGGCTTGGGTAACTTATTAAGTAATGGAACACAGGACTAATCTGATTGGTTAATCCCGAAAACCCACTTCAAGGAATTCTTAGAATATCCATAGGTGTTTCTAAGGCTCTTGCTTAAAAATAACCTTTATAGTTTTAACTTGAAGTTCCTTTGTATAATTTTTAACTCAACCAATAGGAATGCAGATCTGCTTTCAGAAACACAACTCAGCAAGCATGGTGATTGTTGTAACGGGACTAAGATGAAATGATGGGCGTTTTAAACTGCTAGGGTAGAGCTCTCACCAGCAGAATCTATCTTTGGGAAGACAGACCATAAGTTTGTGGGGTTGTGGTTTGGTCTGCTTTAATTTTAACTAAATCTCTCCATGGAAAAACTACCTCCTGAAAGTCTCAGGGAAGTCTGAATTATATGACTGTAATCCTCTCTGTTAAGACTCATTTAAGGTCAGCACACACAACAGTCTCTGTATTACCATAAAAATCAGTTCCCATTGTATGATATCGCCCCCATAACAGTAAATCAACCCTTCACAAGTTCTTGGCTGTTCACCTTCCTACAGACTTTTATTCCCTGAAGAGGGGAACTGGAAGGCTTTCTAAACACCCGTCAGGTGGAAGATGGCCCTTTGTCCAGTACTTTAGGTAGCAGAAATCTGAGCCAAATACCCAAGCTCTGCAAAAGCGATCACAAAGCCAGGGTGGAGGCCTCTGTAGCAATGAACCTTGTAATTCATACAATCTGCCAAGGCATAGGTGTGGAGCTGCCTAGGCATCCCTGACCCCCAACATACCAACAAAGTCCTAAAATCAACAAGTCCATTGCTGTATGCTGGCCTAGCTCATTCCTGAAGATTATACATCTGTGGTTCAGTGCCCTCTGGCACTCCCTGTTTATCTCTGCTCTAGTAGAGTAAGATGTATCAGGAGAGAGGAAAAGCATTTGCCAATGGGGTCATGCGTCAGAGTGACTCAGAGAACAGACTATCCCTCACCCAGGATGAGTAAAATGAGGGGGTGGCAGAGCACCACAGGCCGTGTGCACTTGACCTTCATTTCCTATGCAGACTAGAGATGCACTTTGTGAGCCGAGTGGAGGTTTTTGTTGGTTTTGTTTTCCTGATTGATTTTCTTTTCCCTTGGCGATGATGTAATCACCAACACAGGCTGTACTTGGATGAGAAAGCATCCCCAGCTCACATCAAACAAGGCGTTTTTGGTGTTCATTCAATGGAGACACAGCATTTAGAGCAGTGGTTCTCAACCTTCTTAATGCTGCAACCCTTTAATACAGTTGGTTCCTTCTGTTGTGGTGACACCCAACCATAATATTATTTTCATTGCTACCTCATAATTGTAATTTTGCTACTGTTATGAATTGTAATGTAAATTATTGATATGCAGGTGGTCTTAGGTGACCTCTGTGAAAGGGTCACTTATTTGATCCACCCCAAAGGGATCACAACCCAAAGGCTGAGAACCACTAGTTTAGAGTATGATGAAGCTTTTCTATTCTTACTTTCCTGTTTTCCTCTATCCATGAGGGTGTTCTCACAGTATGACATGGAATTTGTTATATCAGCCTTACAGCAACCTCTTAGTCACCCTAGAAGATAGAGTAGTCAGCAAATAAGTCTAAACTATGACCCCAGTCCTAGCAGTCAGAGGCAACAGCGAGTTTAGGAAATCAGGTGTAATGGTTAAAGGTCTTAAATGGGAGTAGAAGACAGAAGACACATGGAAGTTCTAAACAACTTAAAAACATTTTAGATGGAATGCTACTCTGAGATCAGGACTGAAGAAATGATCCAGAAAATGAGCATACACAGTTGGGGTTGCTAGCATGGTGAGTAACTTAGCAAGCTTTGACTGTGAAGAGGGACCAAATGAATCTAAAGTTTAGATGATGCAGCATGAGCAATTTCTATGACATGCTTGGCTCTTTATGCCAAATAATCTGGAAGAATGCTATTTTGTATCTATTTTATAAATAAGAAAATTTAGGTTACAGAAGATCAGTAGTCTGCCACACACCACTGTGTATGGCTGAGCTGAAGAGACTGGACATCAAAAATGTAAACTCTCTGAGTGTGAAAGTACCTTAGATACCATCAATTCAATACCAACCCCTTGAAGTTGACTGTAACCGTATATATAAGGTTGAATGTAACCTTACAGGATAATATTCCCAAGTTGGCTTTTTAATAGAAACTGTAAACCCAGACCAGCTGGGTCTTAACTTCATTGAGCATTAACAGTGGTTATGGATTGGTTAGGAACCAAAGGATCCTTCTACTTTTTAACACGGGGGTTTGAAGAAATTAAGAAGATAGTGATGATGGTGTTGGCGATGGTGATAATGAACATGAAGACAGTGATGGTGATGATGATGATGAGGGCGATAGAAGTTATGGTGGTGATTGTAATGGTGAAGGTGATAATGATGGTGATAATTATGAAGGGATGATGATGGTGATGATGATGCTCACTGTCCTTTATAAGAGTCTCCTGAGTAAAGTTACAGGCTAGCATCTTCTCTGATTTTCACAACAATATGTCCTAGATATCATGAATCCTGCTCACAGAAGTTTCAGAACTTACTCAGGTTGACAAAACAATGCCAGGTCCACATTACATTTTAGTTAAAAAATTGTGTTATTCTACATTATCATGGTGAAAGAATTTCTCAGCAAAGTTCACTTCTTAAGAAGTAACATAGTCCTTAATCAAACAAAAATGTGCACAATGTACACACCATGCAGAATATCAACTGACTTGCATTAGGAATCAATTGTTGTTTTAATTTGACCCGATTTTTTTAGTCAAAGCATCCTTATCATGGGTGAAATACAAATGCGCTGTAATTTCTAAACTAGGGTCCCTCTTTCTCCAAGCTCAAGACCAAGAATTATGCAACTTCAATGGGAGACGATTATAAAAATGATTTCCTGCTGATATTTTGTTTTTGATTTGACTGATAATGTATTACGATGAGTTCAAAATAAACCTTGATGCTTATAATTCCCTTATCTTCTGCTCTGAGTCGAGACCACCGATTGTGATTTTCTTTCTTTTGAGATTCCCAGTACAAACCTACAAGTTATTGAAGGACCGCCGGAGCCCTCCTACAGAAACAAAGGCAACACAGCCACACGAGAAGGGCTGAACACCATGCTTTTTTCTCTGACAGAGAAAAATGACAAAATAGAAATGATAGACAGCTCTTGCTAGAGATTTTAATTAAAGCTTGAATAAGAAATTCTAGATCAGGCCAAGTGGCAGCTGCACCCATGTGACCAGCTGTAACAGCCGCACAAGGACCCGTGCCAGGAAACATTCTGTGAAAGGGGCCATCGTGCCCTTCCATGTCATTTAATCGTGCTCTCTACAAGGGCTAGTTCTGAAGAGCCTTCGGGAGACCCTCCGCCTCTGTGAACAGCTCAGAGTTCAAAGCAAGCTGCACCTGGTTGCTTGGTGACACCCCAGGGTAGACCACAGGGTGGTTAGTGCAGGGTTTCCCTTACTTATCAAAGGCAACATGCTCTGTCACCCTGCCCTTCTGTCCTGTGCAGTTATTAAGCAAGACTCCCTTTACAGCCTGCCTGAGAACTAGCTATCCATGTAAATACCACAGACACGTTCCCTCCTGAACTGCCTGCTTCCTAAGAAAGGGACAGAGGAGAGGCGTCATTTTTTCCCTCCAGTCCAACACACTTCCCTCTCAGGCTCTGACAGGTCCCTCAGGTACAAAGAAAGAACAGGGAGTTAATACCACGTGAACATGGTTCAGTCTTGACCCTGCCACTCACAGATCATCTTTCTCTAGGCAGATTGTTCACTTCTCAGGCTCCCATATGTAAATCTGTCTAGGTTGCAGGACACACTGTAAAATCACATGCCCTAGTCTGCAGTGCCTTGAAAACCATTAGATATTAAGTAACCATAAATTTTTTGTGAGAATTCTTTTATTATTTCTCAATCATACTTACTATTTCATTAATATCCTATTTAAAATTATAGACACAGATAGCTGACTGGATTTAGCCTTGAGTCCAAGTTACAACTAAGTTGCTTATAAGAGAATACATTTTACCACAAATACATACCAATCCTTATTAAAACCATCCTTGACTGGTATCTCTCCTATATGCACTCCCCCAAAATAGCAAAACAAGACAAAAATAAAGAAAAAATGGCACTCAAGGGGCTAGAGAGATGGTTCATGGGTTAAGAACATGCACTGCTCTTCCAGAGGACCCGTCTTTGGTTCCCATTACCCACAGTCAGCGGTTCACAACTGCCTGTACCTCCACCTCCAGGTAAGCGGCTCACAACTGCCTGTACCTCCACCTCCAGGTAAGCGGCTCACAACTGCCTGTACCTCCACCTCCAGGTAAGCGGCTCACAACTGCCTGTACCTCCACCTCCAGGTAAGCGGCCCCCTTACAGCTTCTGAGGGCACTGCACTCACATGCACAGACACACACACACACTCACACACACACACAGACACACACACACACACACACACACGTACACAAAACTAAGAACACAATCTTTAAAACGACACTCAAACGAAAATGGTTTGACTGTTATCGACTCTCACCCTTTTCAGTTCTGTCAGGAATCACAGAGTCAACGCCTTAACTCCAGGGTGGAGGTAGTGTTTGGTGGCCAGCCACATGGTCGTTACAGGTACCTAGTCACTGTGGTGTCCTTCCTGGACTTCTGGTAATGATCAGGCAAGTCCTGGCATCATTTTTCTTCCTCCAGATGCAGATCAAAACCTACCTTTTACTTTTAAACTTTTCCCATGACGTTAGCTAGATATGACCACAGTCTTTAGTTACAGTGAATTAGATGGAATCAGAAAAGTGACATTTCCAGAACCTTCTTTTGGGATCCACATGCGCTCTTCATCTTTCCTCCTAGACACTGCCACTCTGGGCCATATGTGTCTAAGACCCACCACCTCTACAGAGTGCTGAGGGGAAGAAACTGAGTTCCTGGATTTTCTGGAGAACAGTGTCACAATCAGAAACTGCATGATGAAAAAATACATTTTATCTTCTCTAAGTCAATAGTACTTCATTCATTTATATCTGCCAATCCTGGCCCTAGTCATTGACATGATCTTGCCACATCTTTATCTTCATAGTTCCAGAATTTTCTAAAGTTCTCTATTGCATCAAGTACATATTGCTTTATTTTAGCACAACTCACTTAATATATGATTATGAATTGGTGTGGTGCAAAAGCTGGGGTGGGGGTGCAGTGAGGAGACACTGAAATAGAATAGGACATTCATCAAGGGCAATGAAGACTGAACCTTAAGTTCTGCAACACTGAAGAGCAAGACCACAGCGTCATGCATTGCAGCATCATGGATATCTTCAAGGAAGGATGAGGTGTCCACTACGAGGAACCCTGAAGCAGAGGCTCCTCTAATGAAGCCCCGCCCCAGAGAAACTGGGGCTTGTTGGAGGAGAGACAGGTTGAAATAACAATAACAGCAATACAAGTAATGCTGAAGACATCGGTATGTGGGCAGACAGAGGAGACCCACTGCAGAAAGAAGAACGACTTCCCCAAGGCACTTCACGTGGAAACAGCATGGGGTGCTGGATGGAGTCACCTAGCTCAGAGCCAGGGTCTGGAGGGTTAACCCTCACTCTTCTCTGCCTCCCCATCGCCTCCTCCACTAGGGGGATGGGCTCCACGGAGAATGTGGATCAGGGTGTGGGACAGAAAGCATTCCGGGACTCATTTTTCAGAATCTTTTTGTGGGTGAGGGAAAAGAATTTATACCCACACCACAGCATAAAATTATTCTCTGAATCTAGGGTGTTTTTTTTTTTTATACTGCCAAAGAAACAATACTAAAGTGAAAAACAGATAAGCCTTAATGGGACCATTGTCTCCCCTAGTTTATATAATGAGCAGACCAGACTGAAACATGCAAGTCATCTTGCCTAACAGAGCAAGCTCTGTTCCTGCTTCCAACTCCACTTGGCTATGAAAATAAATATATTTATCCTCAGTAAAACAGTAGCCGCCCTCCCAGAATTGCTTCTCATTCTGTCCCCTTCAGTAAAGAATATGAATGCATTTAACAGAACTTTACTGTGCTCCTTGGTATAGGCGAGGGGCAGAGACCCGCCTGTGAATGTGTGTAGTGAGCACTGGAGGCCACTAGAGGGCAGTGTCCCTCCTGAAGCCGGGATTGCTAACCTCAGACCCAACCAAGTGTTAACAGAGTGGGTTTGCGTGCCTCAGCTGGCAGCATTGTCCAGAAACACAGCTCAAATACAAGTGGCTGTTTTCAGATAAACCAACCCTAATCTTCATTATTCTTATTACATCTGAGCTGATTTTTTTCTTAAGACAAGCCCCTCCTCAGCAGATGACACTTGTCAGGGAGAGGCCCCGGTTAGGACGACTGGGTCACTCTAGAGCCCCTATCTAGTTGACTGCTCCCTCTGACCTCATCAGAACTTCAGATGACTGTCTGTGTCTGCCCCCTCAGCTGCATTTCTATTGGAAGAGGACCTCTTAAAGGCTGGGGCCCTGTCTTTTCACAGCTCAGCTCTTAGGAACCAGAAGATCAATTTGTGGCTTGTCGCTGATGAGTGGATGACCAGCCCTCTGAAAAAGGGGTGTCACAGCTCGCAACGGAGACAAGGCACAGACAGAATGAAGAGCTTGATCAGGGTCACGCAGCAAACGATTGGAAGAAGCGCACGACCTCAGAAACCCGCTGCACAAAATGTCCATGTCTTTACTCGTGTGTAGGGAGTGGGCACGTATACATGCCATAGTGTACGCTTGGGAGTTTGAGAAGAACATTTAGGAGGCGGTGCCCTCCTCTACCATGTGAGTGTTGGGGGCTGAACATAGGTCACCAGTCTTGGTGACAAGCATCTTTACCTGCTAAGCCATCTTGCCACCCCTAAACTATAATTTATACTCACCTCTGTCTGGTTATTTTCTTTCAACTTAATCATCTTTCCAATTGTGGTGTAAAATCCACAAGTCAGATGCCATTTTATTGGCTTTACATCAAGTTCCTCCACACTTATCTCTAATCCATCTTTTTCCTTGCTGAGGTCCGTTCTCTCCCAAACCGATGCTGAGTTCTGTCCCTACTGTATGTTATAAATATGGTAGAACATTCACATGATGGCAGTGTTTAGAGGACAGTCTTTTCAAGGACAGTCAGGTTAAGGTCACTAGGTGGAGACCTGGGAGTCAATACTTGTGGCTTTCTAATAGGGAGAGAGAGGAAATGACACACATGTGAACTTCCTGTTCCACGTGACACCGTACCACCAGAGGTGACTCCCCTACCCTGGGTCTCCAGAACTATGAGTGACAGGAAATGAGGCTGTTTTCATTATAACTCACCTTCTTTGTGACATCAACAGAGAACTGACTGAGACACAGCGCTCCTTCTCTGAATTCTCCCCCTGGCTTCACCAAACTGGCGCGCCAGACTCTGTGGCACTCTCCCCAGCTTTTGCTGCTGTTTTGAGTGCATTCCATTCCTAGGACACACACACTGCACTCCCTTCAAAAAGCTCTCTCCTGCATCAGATCCCAAGGTACTGATAGATTCTGAAAGCTTTTTTGGGAAGGTTTTCCAGATGAATCTTCTATATTTTGGTCTCACAAGTCTAAGTCCATTAATACCTAAAATGTGCCAAGTCTATTCTAAGTACTCAGCAAATTCTGTCAAGAAAATTAATGAATCTAGTTCAAATCAGCCGGGCACCTTCACTTCCTGTCTTATTTCTTCTGTGTTCATCTTGAGTCTCTTCCAGATGGGTCTGAGTCTTCTAAAGCCATGTAGCTCACGCAGCTCCTTACACTCAGGAGATATCTCCTGCCTGCAGACTTCAGCCACCCAACACAAACACTGCACACCGTTGTTAAATGTGAACCCCTAGCTTTGCTTAGGGATCAGCACTTGACAACAACTGCACCCACAACAGAGCGAACCCCACAAATCTCGTCAGAGAGACTTGTGAATTGCAGGAGTATGCCCTTCCTCTTCCTTAGTTAACGTGGCAGGCACACATGCCCAGCCAGCCTGGACTGATGCACTGTACAAGGCAGCGTCACTCTGAGCTCTTCTTAGAATCCTAGCAGTACCTCTTTTGAACTTTCATGATCCTCACAAAATGATGACGCGATAGTCAGAATGCATCAACTGCAGGACAACAACAGTGAGGCAGCCAGGATGGAAACCAGACCAAGCCCTCGCCATGGTCCACCATGACGTCAGAGCGGGAAGAGAGGCATCGTGGTAAAGGCTGCGTGTCCTCAGTGATAGTGAGAACCTCATTCTGAATGCAGAGGTAAGCATGGTTAGTGATGACTGAGGCTGCCTAGAGGGCTTGTTTATAAAATTCTCTGCAGTTACAGAGTAATACTCATGAAATCACTGACTTTTCCACATTCCATGGTTCCTGCCTTCTCTTTCATAATTTTACCTACATTTTAAGGGAAAAATAAATGAGCAATGTTGACAAAACTTCTTTCCTCATGCAGCCAAATCGCAGACCTCCAATCATCAAATTAGTGATCCGCGTCCTCCAAGCCACCCAATCAGAGCACCCACACACCTCCAAAGCATCCAATCAGAGCAGCCTACATACCTCCAAACCACTCAATCAGAGCACCTACACACCTCCAAACCACCCAATCAGAGCATCTACACACCTCCAAACCACCCAGTCAGAGCACCCACACACCTCCAAATCACTCAATCAGAGCACCCACACACCTCCAAACCACCCAGTCAGAGCACCCACACACCTCCAAACCACCCAATCAGAGCACCTACACACCTCCAAATCACCCAATCAGAGCACCCACATACCTCCAAATCACCCATCAGAGCAGCTACACACCTCCAAACCACCCATCAGAGCACCTACACACCTCCAAAGCATCCAATCAGAGCACCTACACACCTCCAAACCACCCAATCAGAGCACCCACACACCTCCAAATCACCCAGTCGGAGCACCTACACACCTCCAAACCACCTCCAATTAGAACAGCCCACTGATCTCCAAACCACCCAATCAAAGTGACCCACAGACCTCAAAATCACCCATCAGACTGACTGTGGTTGGTTCTTCTGTTCCTGTGTCTTCTTTCTTACTGGCATTTAAGATGACATTGGTCAGTGATCTATGATAGGACATGAAAGACTATGGCCAGAGGACAAATCCAGTCCATCATGCTGTTTATAAAATATTATTGGAACATGGCCATGCTAACTGATTACCCATTATAGTTAAAACAAGAGAATGGAGCAGTTGTGACAGAAACCACATGCTTTGAGTTAAAATTAATTATATCTGGACTTTTACTCTTTGGCCATCGATCTGGGTGTTGTTTGCCTTTCTCCCACTCCCTGGAGATGAAGACATGCCGTGTTCACTACCCTGTTCATAACACCCATGCCAGGCACATAGTAGGTGCACAATATCTGCAGGTTATGAACAGTTCGCAGACTTTCTAAGAGGAAAACGTATTAACTTCTATGTGAAGCTCTCAATTCAGCCACACATCTGGAATCACTGCTTCTGGGTATGTGTATAATGAACTCATGTTGAGAAATTTGTAAATGGCTGGAGAATACTCCAGAGAGGACTTTTGGCACAAGGTAAAGTTTTAATATAAATGCCATGGGCTCACTGTGGAGCTTAGAGGGGGCAGAGCAGCACATTTTTTATAGCCGTGTTATGCTAAGCAAAACACATGCTAAATCACCAGGCAAATTGGGACTGCATGGTCTGGGCAACATCTGGAGAAAAAGAACTCGGAGCAAGAAATTTCTGAACACTTGTTGATAGGAACGCCACTTTATGATGATTTTTGTTAATTTATTTGACTCTTGTCAACTGATGTTATCCAGAGATTAAAAAAAAAAAAGCTTTGGTGCTATAAAGAATAAAAAATGCTATTTTCTATCATTCTTGTTTTTAGTTTCTGTGAGTAGTCAGCAACTCTATTTTGTGTAAAATTTTCACCAAAGCAACTCCTTATTGGAAATTACAACCTACTGGGAGCAGCCAGGTACAACCTGCCGAGCAGATGGGCGCAGAAGCAACCAATGCCAATACGTTGTGTTTCAGGTGTTGGTGTGGTACTGAGATAGCCTCAATGGTTCCACACTAAGGAGCCCCCATATTTAGGGGGAAAGCTGAACCTATGGGATTGTGACGCCAATTTCAGTGTGTGTGTGTGTGTGTGTGTGTGTGTGTGCACGCGTGTGTGTGCGCTCAGGCATGTGGATGGAGGTCAGAGGACAAGTTGATTCCTTCCTTCCTTCCACCTATGGGTCCTGGAGATCAAACTCAGCTCATCAACTGAAATTCATTAGTCTTGGCAGCAAGCACCTTTACCCACTCAGCCATCTTGCTGGCCCCTACAGAGGGAACTTTTATCAGCAGGAGATGCTGGGTAAGAGGCCACAGTCCTGATACACACATTACCCAGCCCAATATGGCTGGCTAGCATTTCTCCAGTCTCCACACTTCTGGTTCATTCTCTACAATGCGACCAGACTTATGGACAATCTCACCTGTTCATATTTTTCTGATTCTATAAAGTTCTCTAAACTCTACATATGCGTCAAGAGAAAGTCAATGCTCTTATGGCAGAGGAAGCTGTCTGTGAGTTCCCAAGTCTGTCTGCTGGGCTCTTATCTCCCTTCCACACTGGTCTCTCATCACCCCTCCTCCCCTGTGCTCTGAGCTCAAGGCTGCTCTTCAACAGGCTTGATAAGGTCTGATTGTATCTTTGTTTCCATTATTCCATCTTCTCTGTCCTGGTGGGTCTTTCTAGAGGACCTTTCCAACCCTGATGGGAACTGTCTTTTCTAGGTTTTTGACTGCCATCTGATTTTCCCTTGAGCATATTTCTAGGCTTTATCTTTTCCTAATGGCCTTTCTTGACTCCTCATAAAAACTCTTCTGGGACACTCACCAGAAATCTAACCTCAAGAAATGCACCACATAAAAGACTAATGAAGACACATCTCAAGTTTAACTCTTAGATGTTATGTTGATGTCTCTCCCAAGAAAACACTGGTTCCTGAAGTCAATGTGCCAAATACCATTGTAAGCACTTTCCCAAGAACTTCAACTGTGGGTCACTTGGTTAAATATTAAAATGTTCTGCTATCAATCATTTGATTAAAGTACTTCTTAATTTGTATTAAAACACACCTTGTAATGAAATAAAAATACATCTTGTTATGAAAGTCACTCATTTAAAGAAAGTCAGAACAATATAAAGATAAGCCACATGGCATGGTTCTCTGTGTAGTAGGCAGAAAGCACAAGAGACTCTGAGGGATCATGTGAAGCATAGAAAATGGACCACTGATGTGCTTAACTGAGAATGTCCAGGCAGCAAGAATTCCGAGACGGGGCCACGTCCTACTATGTCAGTTCAAAGAAGGGTTGCTCCTCCAGCCCTGTACAGACATGGCAAGTTCATGGTGGCCCAAACAGGAGGAATGGATGTTGGGGGGTTACAGGATCTAAGTGGCAAATGCGTGGAGTGAGTTCAGTCTGTGGAAAGTGGTTTAACATGAAGCACAGAAAACAGGCAAGTAGGCAGAGATGTAAGGAGACCTAGAAATGAAGAGACCCTAATGAGCCTTCCACAGAAGCCAGAAAAGTTCAATGGTCAAGCCAACTCCAGGCCACAGTGCAGATGCCCACGAAGGACAAGCCGCAGTCCACAGCTTCCAGGAGGAAGAGTCAGGTGGCTGATCCTGTGCAGAGATTGGAAAATTAATTTCATCCCTGGGCTCTACGGTGTGACACATCTTCATAACCATGTTTATTGCCCACTGTGTAGGAAGCTCATGGCATTCTCTGTAGCTTCAGGTTCAATCCAGAGAGAGAGCTGACCCAGAAAGGAGTGTTGTAGGCCTAGAATAGGACCAACTCTTGAGTCTCGCCCCCACACACTTTTTGAGCATTGCATGGTCTCTGGAGAAGAACAGGAAACAGCCTTGCCTCTGATCTTAGTAACTTCCATAAAACACTACTGGGATCATCATTCGGTGTCTGTGTTTAGACAGAACAGTATGCAAGGCATCCAGGTCAGGGTGGAGTCCTTCTGTTGTCATCTCTGGGGGAAATGATGGCAGAGAAGCAAGAACAAAGCAGATCCTGCACACTGCTTAAGCCCCCGAAGGGATCCAGCTGCTCCCAAAGAACCAACATTCCACCTCCACTACAAACTTCCCATACACAATCCTGCTTTCTTAGAATCCATTCATTCAAAGGCTATCTCTAAAAAGGGAAAAGTCCTAACCAAGGTTTTCATATTACACTCTTATCTCTCTAGTTCAATATGCACATTATTTAAAAAGATACGCGCGCGTACACACACACACACACACACACACACATAAACAAACACATACAAATACACATATACATTCATACATGTATATTCATGCACACAGCCATGTGCACATGGATATGAACAGCTAGGCACACACACATGCATGCACATACACATCCATTAGCACACATGCATGCACATACACGTACACATATGTACATGTGCACACACATCCATTAGCACACACATACATATATAAGCATGTGTACATGCACACACACACACACAAATACACATATACACTCATACATGTATACTCATGCACACAGCCATGTGCACATGGATATGAACAGCTAGGCACACACACATGCATGCACATACACATCCATTAGCACACATGCATGCACACACATACATATATAAGCATGTGTACATGCACACATACATATGGTAAGCAAACAGAGGAATGTGTGATGTATGGAAGATGCATTTAACTGTTCTCTCTAGAAATCAGTTTTCTCACAAATTAGTTCTGAGATACACCAACCGGTCTCAAAAGAAAAAAATTACAAGAGTCTCCTTAAAAAGTATTATGTATTTCTGTGAATGGGACAGGGCTCTTTGAAGTTTACTGTTCTTTTTAGATCATGTTCTTGTCTAGAAAAAATATAGACAATGAGTACACTGGCAAACTCAGGACCTCGACCTAGAGCCTGTTCCTTCTGAACCCTGGAAGCAACACCACAGTCAGGCGAGGGCATGTGTGAGCTGCGAGAGCATGGTGGAGAGCGTGACGGCTGCATCCGAGCTCGGAATGGTGCTCACAGAAATGGGACAAAGCCAGAGCATGTATGTTAGGGTATAGGAGTGAATTTGTATACACGAGCGGAGTAGAAGCATTCCAATTAAATGGTGTGTAATTCCTATCGCAAAAGTCTGTTATTTATATGTCAGAAGCAAGCCCCAGGCTTACACTTCCAGATGACTTCAGTAATAAGGTCTCTAACTAAGAGCATCTGAGTGAGAAAGTCTTGCTAAGAAGACAAAACGTGGCCATGCCATTGCCTTCCACCTACCTACAGTAAATTTCTAAAATGTTTACCAATGTGGAAAATCCAGGAAAAACCATGTTTTCTATTTGACTGAAAAAACGTATGACTGTCACCCCTGCCTGCCCAGCTGCCCTTGTCTGATTGGAGGTCAAGGCTCGACAGTGAATGCAAAGGGGAGAGGGGCGGTCTAACCATCTAGGAGATTACCTTCAGGCTCTGCTTTGCTTTGGCTGTGGAGACATAGGCACAACTATGAAGACCCTACTGAAACAAGAAGATACAGGTTCATCACACACTCTCCATCCCCACTGCAGATGGTGAACCAACAGCACCTAAAACTGCAAACCGATCCTTTGGGACAAGACTAAAGAAAGCTCTTGGTTAGGTTCAGTAAGAATGGCTATTATCTCTTGAAAGCCTGCAGTGGAAGATGTTTTACAGCACTGGGGGTCACAGTGGCTGAGGAAAGAGAGAGGCACTCGGCCTCGGGGAAGCACACGCTACGTTGAATCTCGGTGTTTCAAATGCAATGTCACGACAGCCCCTTTTCTGGAGTCCCATGGTCTCCTGTTCCAAAACAAAGGAAGCAAGTGAGGAAAGACTTTTCCTGGGGGCTAGACACCAGGTGTAGCTCAGTTCCACACACACCACCACAGCCCAGAGGATGCCTATAAAAAGTCTAGGAAAGACGTTAAGCAAAGGATCATGCCACCATGGTCGGATTTCCTGCCCCACCATGTCAGATTCCTGCTCTTTGAAAGCCGCCCCCCACCACAAAGCTGGGTGCCATGTAAGCAGTGCTATCTCACTTCTTGCCCTTCTGCTGTAACCCAAATGTATTTTGGGACAGTCCAAGGTCGTAAGGGCTCCGAGGAGACATCTGTTCTATCTGAAGAGCAATTTGGTGAAGAGTTCGATGGGAGTGGGTGGGAGTTGCAGTTAGCAGCCCAGGCTTTCTGCATAAGCACAGTGTGGGAGGAAAGCTGAGTCACCTCTGGGAAATGAGAATTTCCTTTTCTATGACTGGATATGAACGGGCTGCAGTTCTATTGGTTGGCTAGCTGTCAAGGTCACCTTCCACTTTACTCTCAGAGCATTTCATCTTTAGTCTTCCCTCAGTGGAAGTAGGCATCTAATTACTCAGCAGATCCACCAGAGTTAGGCACCAGCCTCTGAAGAGCCTATTCATATCTTTGGTGCTAAGATAACCTTGAGATTCCTGCTCCTCTGGAATGCTAACTGAATAATAATTCTGTTGTAGTTACAACATGTTGAAAAAATACATACAAGATGAATGTGATCCCTGAGTGTGGAAGGAGATCCTCCTTGCTGAAGACCCTGAGTCACGTGTCATGTTAGCTGAAAGCTGTGAACATTTGTGAGTGGAGCTTTATGACATGTGCCTGGGTGTCTGCAAAGCCTCCCTCTGTGAAGCTAAAGTCTGGCTTACACTGAGTCCTTCAGCACATGGACAGTGGTGCTTATCCTGAGTCCTCTCAGGTAGTGAGGCAATGTGTCACCAACAAGGCCACATGCCCAAAGAGAGCCTACATTTCCCATAATAATCCAGAACTTCAAAGCACCATGAGTAGCCAAAACAACTCCTGTGCTGGTAACAGCCATGGCTGACACGTATGCAGATGGAGATAAATTGGCACAGTGTTGTATACATTTATTACTGCTGTGGTCTGGAGCTTTGGAGACTTTCTGCCCACTGCAAAGGTTTCGAGACGAATAGGAAACCTGGTCTGCCCTTTATCTGCTTTTCAGTGAAGCCTGAAAAAGAGTCCGTTGTCTCTGCCCTCCATGGTCTGTGAGAACAGATTTTAGGGAAAATGTGGTGAATGCCAACACACAAAATAAAAGACAGAAATTTTAACCAAGATGGCTGGTGGGAAAGAAACAGAAACATCGGATGGGTTGGCTTAAAAAAAAATCTTAAAGAACCCTTTACATGGCTGCATCTCAAATACAATTTCACACTGAATTCATGGTTCCCTTAATGTTGTTTATACCATAAACAATCCTGTAGGAACTCTGGGCTAGAAAAAGGCATTTCTGTGGCACTGGCAAGGGGCATAGTCAGTGTGCAGCTGTGGGGTACAAGCCTCTGGGAGAAGCTAACTTGGGGCAGCTGGTACCACCAAGGGAGCTGCACTCAGCAGAGGATTCTTTACTGCAGTGGTTACCTTGTAGCGTTTTCTCCGGGAAAACGGGAAATATTATTATAAACTTTTTGTCCAATGTTATGATTTAAGCGACTGTTGATTTCTCGTACGGACAACTGATAGTGAACTGCAGTTGTCACCTTGACTGGTTTTAGAGTCACCCAGGAGACACACCTCTAGGCACATCTGTGAGGGCACATCTGGAGGTTTAACTGAGAAGGGACGGCCCACTCTGATGTGTGCAGCGCTGTGGTGTTGTCTGGGGAATCAGACTGAGGGCGGAGTACAAGGGTGAACGGAGACATCGCTCTGACCCCCAGCATCCATGTCTTTGTGCATCCTGTCTGCAGACACAGTGTAACTGCTGCTCCGCTCTCCTCCACGCCTTCCTCCCCAGGGAGGACTGTACTCCTAAACTGTAGCCAGAAGAAACCCTTCCTTATCACAATAACAAGAAAAGGAACACACTGATATCCAACTCAAAATTTTATACCTGTTCTTCCCACAGTCTACAGCAGTGGTTCTCAACCTATGAGTGTTGATCCCTTTGGAGGTCACCAACCCCTTCACAGGGATTGCATTTCAGATAGCCTACATATCAGATATTTATGTTATAATTCATAACGGTAGCAAAATTACAGTTATGAAGTAGCAACGAAAATCATTGTATGGTTGGGGGTCACCACAATGTGAGGACCTGTATTAAAGGGTCTCAGCATTAGGAAGGCTGAGAACCACTGGAGAGTTCCTCAAATTCTTGCCTCTAAGACAGTGGTAGGAGACTACTTTGCAATAAGATGTGCAACCAAATTTTAAATGATGACTACCATGTATTGGTTGCTGGCAAAGTTAAAAGTATCAATTAGTATGACTAATGCTAAGAATGCTGGAACGTGCCCCTCCAGCGAGCTGCACTGCAGGGCTTTGTGACTTAAGGGGAAAGGCACCAGCTGCATTCAGCACAAGATAGTCCAGTCTTATTCTTATTCAGGTAGTAGAGGAAGATGCAAGGCAAGGACTGAGTGACCAACCAGAAGGAAATTTGACTTTTTTATGTGCAGAAGAAACAGCATTAAATGAACATACTGTTACTGATTACTGGAAATACTGTGACACTTGTACCACCCCCAGTCTGTCTGTGTACACTCACTACAAACTCTAAAGACGGCCCACGGTGAGTGTATTTCTTCATGGGTCTCCTGTGTTCTGCATATGCAGCCTGAGCCCACCCCCCCCCCAAAGGACTATTCAGGACTTATAGAGAAAAATAATTCACGATTTTCCCCCTCAGGCTAAGCAAGTCTCATCAATAATTCAACAACACAGAACACTGTATATAATAGCTCCATTTCCTTCATTCCTCTCTCTTCTACACAATTCACATTTAGACCAGCAGAGATGATTAAAACCAAAAACTATTTTTGTTGGGAAGACCAAAAGGAAGAAAAAAATACCAACTTGTAATTTCATATTACCATGTAATGTTCATTTTGTTGTTTAAAGCAAATATCTGACAATTTTTTGTTCTTGTTTTTGTTTTTGTTTGAGACAAGGTTTCTCTGTGTAACAGCTCTGGCAGTCCTGGAACTCTATTTGTAAACCAGGCTGGCCTCGAACTGACAGAGATCCACCTCCCTCTGCCTCCAAGGATTAAAGGCATGTGCCACCATGTCCAACTAAGTGTTTTCATCTTAAGGAAAATGTCAAAGAGAAAATTTATTATGTAGATTAAAATATATGAAATTCAGATATCAAAATTTTATACATGAATTAAACTGGGTTTACTGCTTATTGGCTGGATTACCTCAGCAAGGTCACTAAACCTCTGTTAGCTGCCAGTGGGATATGTAAATTAAGGTTCACATTGGCTTTTCTTAAAGAGTGGTAATAGTACTAAAATGAGATCATGTGTAAGCCAATGTCTTTGTTAAGTCCTATCAAAATGAGATAATTTTTTATTATTTTATTATAATAAAATAATATTTGAAACTACTGAAGAAAGATGTATAAGTCCCACCACAGTGAGCAAACCACTGGTACTGTGAAGGGATGATACACTGTGGACAGATGCTACACTGTGGAGGGATGCTACACTGTGGAGGGATGCTACACTGTGGAGGGATGCTACACTGTGGAGGGATGCTACACTGTGGAGGGATGTTACACTGTGGAGGGATGCTACACTGTGGAGGGATGCTACACTGTGGAGGGATGCTACACTGTGGACGGATGCTACACTGTGGACGGACGCTACACTGTGGAGGGATGTTACACTGTGGAGAGATGCTACACTGTGGAAGGATGCTACACTGTGGAAGGATGCTACACTGTGGACGGATGCTACACTGTGGACGGATGCTACACTGTGGAGGGATGCTACACTGTGGAGGGACGCTACACTGTGGACAGATGCTACACTGTGGAGGGATGCTACACTGTGGACAGATGCTACACTGTGGAGGGATGCTACACTGTGGAGGGATGCTACACTGTGGAGGGATGCTACACTGTGGACGGATGCTACACTGTGGAGGGATGCTACACTGTGGAGGGATGCTACACTGTGGAGGGATGCTACACTGTGGAGGGATGCTACACTGTGGAGGGATGCTACACTGTGGACGGATGCTACACTGTGGAGGGATGCTACACTGTGGAGGGATGTTACACTGTGGAGAGATGTTACACTGTGGAGAGATGCTACACTGTGGAAGGATGCTACACTGTGGAGGGATGCTACACTGTGGAGGGACGCTACACTGTGGACGGACGCTACACTGTGGAGGGACGCTACACTGTGGACGGATGCTACACTGTGGACAGATGCTACACTGTGGAGGGATGCTACACTGTGGACGGATGCTACACTGTGGACGGATGCTACACTGTGGAGGGATGCTACACTGTGGACGGATGCTACACTGTGGAGGGATGCTACACTGTGGACGGATGCTACACTGTAGAGGGATGCTACACTGTGGACGGATGCTACACTGTGGAGGGATGCTACACTGTGGAGGGACGCTACACTGTGGACAGATGCTACACTGTGGAGGGATGCTTCACTGTGGACAGATGCTACACTGTGGAGGGATGCTACACTGTGGAGGGATGCTACACTGTGGAGGGATGCTACACTGTGGAGGGATGCTACACTGTGGAGGGATGCTACACTGTGGAGGGATGCTACACTGTGGAGGGATGCTACACTGTAGAGGGATGCTACACTGTGGAGGGATGCTACACTGTGGACAGATGCTACACTGTGGACAGATGCTACACTGTGGAGGGATGCTACACTGTGGAAGGATACTACACTGTGGAGGGATGCTACACTGTAGAGTGATGCTACATTGTGGAGGGATGCTACACTGTAGAGGGATGCTACACTGTGGAGGGATGCTACACTGTGGAGGGATGATGCTACACTGTAGAGGAATGCTACACTGTGGAGGGATGCTACACTGAGAACAGATGTTACACTGTGGAGGGATGCTACACTGTGAACAGATGTTACACTGTGGAGGGATGCTACACTGTGGAGGGATGCTACACTATGAACAGATGCTACACTGTAGAGGAGGGATGTTACACTGTGGACAGATGCTACACTGTGGAGGGATGCTACACTGTGGAGGGATGCTACACTGTAGAAGGATGCTACACCGTGGAGGGATGCTACACTGTAGAGGGATGCCATAACTACTACAGGGAGATGTACCACAATTTTTTAATTCCCCTTCAGGCCTGTGCTACAGAAGCATAAGCTGTTGTACTAAAGGCTGAGTTTGTACTCAGTAATGAGTTTACACCAGCCCTTTACTCTAGTATATAGAGGTGTAAAAGGCAGCATTTCCTCTCTGCCTCAGAGAATCCCTCTGTACAAAAATAGATTAAAGGCATTTAATCCTTACGAAGCCAGAATCAATTATAAATGTAAACATATAGTTACAATAAATTGAGACTATTCCTAATTTTTTTTTCATTCAGAGGATGTATGTTCGGTTTTGAGGACTTTCCAATCATAATAAACATATTGAAACAAAAATTATTTAACTTTGTGGGACGTGTAAAATTCACTCATTCGGGATGCTTTGTTTTTATTACTCTTTTGGGTTCTTTCTTTAGTCTTTAAGGAGGACTGCTATGACATTCTGTGTTTTGACAGAGCACACAGGTAAAGGAAAAGGAAGATGCTATATCTAAATAAGGACTAGTTGCTAACAGGAGGCAGGGGGTTGAGTGGAAATATATAAAACAGTACATGGTGACCTGAGGATAACCTTGCTGTGACACATGTGAGAACTGTGGACTCTGAGTTCAAGTCCAGGGTTAGACAAGGGCTTCCACACTTAGTACTTGTGTGATCCTCACAAGTAATCAGCCCTCTAGTAAGTAACGTCTGTGTTTTTAAAATGAGGGCAACAGTGGGGTATGGACCAAGAAAAGCATTTACACAATTAACTAATACACAGATAATGGTCACTGGATGCCAAGTGTGTGTGTGTGTGTGTGTGTGTGTGTGTGTGTGTGTGTGTGTGTGTGTTTAAGACAGAGAGAGGCAGAGAGAAAGACAGGAAACATTTTTCACATAAACTTCTTGAAAACTGATTAAAACGTCAAATTATTAGACTAAATTGTTAACTAAAGTACTTCTAATATATATGTAGGTATATATACCCACACACGTAACATTTAAACATATTCTCATAAGCTTCTTCATGGCAGGGAGGCTAAAGCATGACAGAAATTGGGAGTACAGAGCATAAGCATTGCATTTCCTCAGTGAAATAACTAGATTTTCCTGGATTTCCTCAAGATTAAATAGTCCTGGGGCTGGAGAGATGGCTCAGCAGTTAAGACCACATTGTTAGATATCCCAAAGTGACAGATCTTTATTTCAGCTCTAACTTATTCAGTTCCCATTAGATTTACATTTTAAGTCAATGGGAAGAGGAAAATGCTATGCATTAAGAATCCAGAGACCTGTTTAGACTTATTAGCTATTCTTTCCAGCCTAGCAATAAATATTAAACTTCATTTCTCTCATTTTAAAGGTGATCTAAAATGGATATAGTATCGGGCTATAATCCTGGAAAAAAACCTGGTTTGAATTTTCCATATTTGAAGGTTTTTAATCTCAAAAATGCCCACCCCCCACAATGCCAATATGTCAGCTGAGTTCTTTCAGTGGGGGGCACCTCCTTAAGTAATTATTTTGCATTTCTCTACCATACATTACTTCCTCAGAAAGAAAAGGCTAACAGGATTTATTATCGTTTGTTAAGTGCTCAAGAGACATTTTTACCAGAGTGCCATCTACACCCTGTTGTTAGCCTTAGTGTACATGGGTAAATGACGAGTTAAAACTCTTTAAAGGAGCAAACACATTATCTAAAGGAAGGGAATTGAAATGCTGGGTTTCCTGCATGCATTTTTAAATATTTGGGGTTCCTTTGCCTAACTAAACCAATGCTGCATGGGGACAAATGAACCAGAAAGGGTGGTGTTTATAAATGCTCACTGTCATTCCCATCCATCTAAACACTGTAGCCATGTTCTGGGATTTTATAGACAGAAACGAGGCCTAAAAACAAGCATAACCTGCTATCTAGTTCTGGAAACATAATCGCCCCTCTTACAACTTTCCAGGTTGGATGGAGGGATACAAACATGGGTTTCCTGGTGTTGGGGAAGGGCTGCTCCTGCGATGCTTGTGATAAGACAAATGGAGGCTTTAATCTTGCTCCCTACTTAGTCACAACTCCACGTTTTTGCACAACAGTCCATTTTTTAATCACCAGGAGAAGTCTGCAGTTTGAGTCTGGCTATTTGTTACTCCCAGGAAATCGATATGTGTCAAAACAGCAGCAGGTAATAGGACTCTCTCATTGGACCTCCCCTCAGAGTCCCAGAAGACACTGCCAGGGGCGGTTACTATGGCAACGGATCTAGGCACCTCTCTGGCTTATCCAGCCATAGTGAGTTGATTTTCACCACACAGACTTAATATTCTGAAGAAATTTTAGGGCAAAGAAAAAATTCTCCCAGAGTCAATAAGAGCATGTGTGACCTTTCTATTGATCTAAGATGAGTTAATTCAAAGACAGTTTGCAGAAGGTGTCTCTCTACAAACCCCTCTCCTGACTGCCAGCTACACTATTCATTGTCTCTTTCTTAGGGTTCCTGTGTATTCACATTTCTTAAGATGAGAAACAAAAACCTGGAACGATGAGACTCTTCAGGATGGAAGAGCATTAAGTTGTACCAACATTCAGGCATATGTTATGAAGATGTCTCAAAAGAAAACTCATGGACTTTAAAGTTTTCTGCAATTACCAGTGGGAGACTCAACAAGATGATTCAGGCAATCAGAGAATTTTCATTGAGTTCTGTTAAGGGATTCAAACAGATAACGGCATATCTTAAACTGCACAAAGCCATCTTCCACTTTGACAGCAGAAAGAGACAATTTTGAGCAGTGACATTTGGTTAGCGTCTCTGGTTGTAATAACCGTGACTAAGGGAGGCAGGTGATGAGCTGCTTTAGACAGAGTGAGCCCTGTTGGTCGTGCAGCTGAAACCCTCTGTATTCTGAGGACTTTAAGGGAAAATGGCAGAGGGTGATTTATTATAGCCGAATTGTAAATGTGTCGGAAAACTGGACAGATCATTTTTAAAAGGTTAATCTAATTTGAAATAAAGTCTCACATTTTCTCAGCTAAATAGCAAGTTTGAGGATAACCTCCCTACCACCTTCTGATCCTTTTGCCTCCACCTCCCTCGCAGGTGCTAGAATTACAGGTGTGTACCACCTTAGCCACTTTAGAAACAACTAGGATTTGACAGCCCTCCTGCTCCAGAAGGCTTGGAGTGGAGCGTGCTCTCCCAGAAATCTGGACTTGAACTTTGTATACAGAACACTTACTTGAAATAGTAAACACTTTTACCTATAGACTAGATTAAAACAATTTCCCGGCTACATGAAAGAGGTGAATCTCTTAGACACAGTATGTGGAAGTACTTGGGAAATTCCTAGCACAAATGGCACTAATTAAACTTCAGTTGTCTTTCCTACACAGTTTCTCTGCTCGGTTCCTTAGGAATCACTTCCAGACAAAACAGAGCACAGACTCAGTACTTACAGTAAGGGCCCTGAGAAACATTTATTTTTAAACTGTGGTAAGCAAGTTCTAGACAACTTGGAGGTCAACACAATTCTGAGTTTTAAATAATTTAAAAATTTTGTTTCAACTCATAATGTCTTTCCTAAAATGTGTTTTCATTTAACTTGTCACCCAAGATAACACTCTGGGAAAAACACGGGATGGGGAGCAATTGTAAGGTTGACTATACTTGGGAAATGCTACTGAGGACTTTCTAGAACATTAAAGAACGCACACTGAGTGCCACAAGGAGCCGCGGGTAAAGAAAGCAGCACCACTTACTGGTAAAGGGTTGGCACAAAAGGTGAGCTGGTAGGGTTTGAACCCCAGTTTCACCAGTGCTAACTAGTGATTTAGGAAGGTCTGAAAAAACTGAGACACAGTTTCCTTTTGTGGCCAGGTTCTTTAGTTTCACTGTGTGTCTTAGGCTGGCCCTTTTACTCTGTCCTCCTGCCTCAGTCTCACCAACACTGGGTCTGCAGGCATGCGCCACCCTTGTCAGGTTGTGTGACTTCAGAAGTCACTCAAGTCCTGTGTCTTAGCTTCCTGGACTTTAAAATGGGAATGGTAACAAACAAAATTTATCCCACTGTGGTGAGGAACCGCAGTGAGATATGTTAAGTGTTCAGAAAAGGCTAACAGAGTCAACTATCAATATTTAGAGTCATTTAACAGGCTGGCTAAACTCTTTACTGTCCATCTCTACAGATGTCTTGACCAGTTTTCAGAATGGCTGTTGTTTAGAATCTACTTTGAACAGCCCAAATTTACTATGTTAGATATGGGAATGCATTCTGGTTAACTTTAAAAAACTCTCATGTTTATGCGGTGTTATCTCAAAGCATATGATACCCTGCTCACACACAGTGCTACAGGAATGTTTTAGGTGTGGAGATTTCACCCCATGAGAGTTCTACTGGCTTAGCTGTGTAGTTCGCAACCATTTCATACAGCAGCAGAGATTCTTCACACTAATCTTTATCGTGATATATTTCCATGTTGCTAAGTTTTATAGGGATAGAACACCAAGTTACTAAACATTAATGATCAAAGAGATTCTGGATATAGCTCACTGTTGGGATCTGCAGAGACAAAACACAGTAGTCAGAGAGGGAACTAATACTTGAAAGTTTCCTAGGGATAATCATCAACAAAGTAAGATTTCAAAATAGAGAGGGTACATGCAAACATAATCAGATCAGAGCTTTCTCCAGGATTGAGTGTTTATATTCACTGTCAACAGGAATAGATTTGGAATCACCTAGGAGACACACACCTGGGCATGTCTGTGAGGGCATTCCCAGAGGTAAGACCCAGCCTGAGTGTGGGCAATGCCATCTCCTCGGTCAGAGGTCACATCCCCTGCCACCCCTGCCACAGTGGGCCGCATACTCTTAAACTCTAAGCCATAATTAATCCTTCCAATAAGCTGTCTTTTGCCAGGCATCAATAATGAGAAAGTTAACAACCATACCGGACAAAAACATGTAAGAAGTTTTAAACAAACTACATACTCCTTGCTGGCTAAATAACAGTAACAGAACTGCAATACAGTCTCTTATCTTCCTCCAGAAGACGGAAGCTCAGAGAAAGATCCATTTAAACCAACAGTCAGCTAATTAAATGACAGCTTTCAAAGGATCTTTAATTATTTTTAAATTTATAATTGTACTAGTTTGCTGACCTCTCTTGGGTCATATTTTAATCATCTTCATCAGAAAGAAAGAAGAAAAAATTTTCACGTTCATAATTCTATGTTCTCAGTAACTAAAAACTACTTTCAATTTTTGCCATTCTATTCTTGTTTTGCTCATATGTCATTTCTATATAAACCGTTTCGCATGACTGAAAAGCTTACTTTGACTTTACCATGTATGTTAACCATCCCCCCCAACATGTAAATGTCTTTAAAATTGTCCTTTTCTGGAAGCTGGAGAGATAGTTCAGCAATTAAGAGCACTGATTGCTCTTCCAGAGGACCCAGGTTCATTTTCCAGCACCTCTGAGGTGGCTAACAACCATTAGTAACTTTAATTTCAAGGAATCTGATGCCCTCTTCTGGTCTCCATGGGTACTGCACACACACGGTGCACAGACAAACACACAGGCAAAACACCCAACCACATAAAATGAAAATAAACATTAAAGTAAAAGAAATGATAATTTTCTGTATCTCAAGGTTAATGTTCTTTTGTAAGGAGATGTGTGTGTGTGTGTGTTTCTGATTGTGTAGCACTTCAGTGAACTTCTTCCTATATGGAGCTCTTTCTCTCTAAAGATTCATGATTTTTGAGCTCCAGGACATATGTTTACCACTCACAGACTTGTGGAAACACAAGTTGTTTGACCCTAACCTTAGAGTTTCTGTTTCTCTCTGAGAAGGTCCAAGAGTCTGCATTGCACAGGGTTCCCAGATGTTGATGTGTCTCCCCTGGGGACACATTCCAGGTCACAGTAAGACTGCACACTGGTTATCCCACAGGGGGTCCTGAAACCCTCCCACTGGCTTACACATTGTGCTGTGGATGAGTTCTCAACATGGGAGGCCCCATTAGACAGAGGCGGTGGAAGGGAGAAGGGCCATGCATGAATCCAGGTAGCAGCCAGGAACCTTTGGCTTGCATTTCAGTGAAGCATTGTCTGGCTGACTAAGTATCTCTGTCACTGTAGAAATTGTTAGAGATTTTTTGTCATGACCATCTAAATCCCGAAATCAATGAGATTTACCTTGGATGACAGTAAGGTTCTACCTTCAGAATAGATGCAAAGCTGCTTTTAATGAAAAAACAAAACACCAAAAACTCAATTGAGGGCTTCTGGCAGGGGTGTGGGTGGAGAAGGACTCAGTTCTCTTTAAGGGGCTGGCTGCTGGGAGTGTGACCACGCTCCAGTGAATATATGGGCAACACAAATTGGACTTGTGTTCTTCTTTTTTTCTTTGTGTTTTTCAGGGGGCGGGAGTCACAAGGGGTGGGGGCAGACCTGGGAGGAAGGGGAAGTGAGTGGGAACAGGGTGCATGATGTGAAATATCCAAATAATCAATAAAAATATTATGTTGGAAAAAAAGTACTTTGTGTGTATATGCTTGTGTGCATGGGCACATAGGTTCTAGTGTGTGACCACAACCACACATACCACCGTGCACATACAGAGGTCACCGAACAACCCCAGGGGCCTGTCCTTGTCTTCTATCTTTGTAAACACAGGTTTTCCTTTGCATTTTGCTGCTGGTAAGCAGGCTACCTGTCTCCACCTGCTGAGGTTGTAGGCACAGGCTACCAGGTGCAATTTTCCCTGGATTTTGATGGACCTAGTTCCCCATGCTTGTGTGGCAAGTGCTTTACTTGGTGAACCAACTCCCCAGTCCAACTCCCCAAAACAACCCCAAAATTTTGTTCATGAAAAATACAAGGGAAAATCTGGCTTTGAGAAATTGTTGTTCACCAGCTGGAGACAATTTCTTTTTTCATTTGAGAGATGATTACTAAGATTTATATTAATACCAGAATAAAAAGACTACAGAGTTTGTTTTTTGTACTAAGAGTTTCATTATATTTATATTTAGGTAGAGACTAAGTCAAGCCTCTAGACCAGAGGTTCTCAATCTATGGGTAATGACCCCTTTGGCAATCCTATATCTCTAAAAATATTTACATTATGATTCAAAACCGTAGCAAAATTACAGTTATGATGTAGTAAGGAGATGAATTTACGGTTGGGGTGGTCACCACACCATGAGGAACTGTATTAAAGGGCTGAAGTGTTAGGAAGGTTGAGACCCACTGCTCTAGACACTTGCACATATGAACAAAGATGTCTACATAAGCATCCAATGGCATCTATTGAAATGTGCATTAGTTATGCTGTGTTCTACAGATTCACAGATAATACATATATTTAGCAGAGACACTGCGTAAGGTACCTTCCCGGGTCTTTCTCTGAGTGCCACACACATTCTTACCTACTTTTTAAAATCTACTTTAACATTATTGTTTTTCTTTCAATGTACAAAGAGAAAATATGCTCATGTATATATCCAACCACAAAATGGTATGAGGGAAGAGTTACTGCACTAGGTATAATAATCCCGTGTAGGACTTGCTGATTCTTTCTGAACCTGTGCTTTGATCACTCAGATACCCTGAAGTCTGATGATTTCAATGGCCTTACGTGACTCTGCATTGTTCTTTGAATTCAGCAGGTTCATTATGTCCATAGGAAAACAAAGCTGCTCTCAAGATGGGTGAATAATGGAGGATGAAGCCTGAGATAGCATGTTTCACTGTCTGTATATTTTATACAATAATATTCATAAATGTATCAAAGAAGCTGTATTAGATAGCTTCAGGTGAAGTTTAAAAGTTTAAAATATGTTCATACAAAACTGAGCTATTGGAAATGGCCACCCGACTCCTGTGTCCCAGGATTCCACTATAAACACGTGCCCTTTAATCCAAGTGTTTGGAACCACAGTTAAAATATCACCTTCTACAGCCATAAGATCAACACCACCGGTTTCTGAGTAATGACTGCCACTTCCTCACACAATCAGAGCACAGTGACAATCCACCACGTGAGGCCCAGCCAGACACAAATCTAAAGCATTAGTCAAAGCACATGTTTATCAATGGGCTATAGAACATCTCCTCATCCAACACAGTGAGAAAATAGAGAAATGTACAGTGCGGGGTGCCTCAGACTTCAGTTAGGAAGTCTCTAAGGACAAGCAGAAGTTGTCTCAGATTCCAAGAGCACTCTATCATGGTGGACACAGACTCACAGGACAAATATTACATCTTTGAAAGCTGTTCCGTGCAACAGATGGCAGTTACTGTAAAGACAACTGGTCACAGTACAGAGAATTAGCATGTGTGAAGTTCTTAACCACAGTGGGTCTCTAGATCACGACCCCTCATCCTCAGACTCAGGAAGCATCAGGGAAGAGGGGGTAGAGAGATGAGAGGGCGGAGAGGAATGCTGTGAAATGGTGTCTGTTGGACACTCAGCGGCCACTGCAACAGTGTGTGGCTGCATGCACACAATCAGTCCAGTCAACAGTTCAGCATGGATGAGGGAGGAGGGCTGAGCAGCTCCTGGAGGCCGATGGATACTCAGGGAAGGAATGAGTTATTTTCAGGTAAGCGGCAGGTTGACCACGTGGGGCAAATGGCCCCACACTTGTGTATATACAGGCAACACTAATCTGGCCCAATGGGTTGTTAAAAAAATGAGACATGAAACTGGAAGGGGATGTAGGGAGGAGTTAAAAGGGGAGTAAAGTGGATAAGATGAAAACATGTATACATGAAATTCTCAAGAATAAAAATATTAAAAAGATCTGTGAGTATGTGTTCATGGCATTTAACTTCATGAAAAGATTTAGGTTCCAGTTTAAGCAGTGATACAAAATGTCCTTAAAACTATACCATTTGAAAAAAATCAATTTTCACATGAAAAGTGTTATAAAAGTGTAAAACTATGTGAAAGTACAAGATTTATGGCTAAGTGTCACTAAAAACTGCTGAAAGCGGGCAGTGGTAGGGAATGCCTTTAATCCCAGCACTCAGGAGGCAGAGGCAGACGGATCTCTGTGAGTTCGAGGCCAGCCTGAGCTACAGAGTGAGTTCTAGGACAGGCTTCAAAGCTATACAGAGAAACTCTGTCTCGAAAAAACAAGATAGATAGATAGATAGATAGATAGATAGATAGATAGATAGATAGATAGATAGATAGAAACAAAACAGAACAAAACAAAAAACTGCTGAAAGCATGTCCTAACAGCCTGATGCTATACCTTGCTACCAGTCAGCGAGAGACAGTTCTGTGGGTCACGATTTTACAGGCTTGCTTGAGTGTGCGATACTAAGTGTAAACACTATCACTCACGATAAAAGTCTGAATTCTTCTATAAATGATAGAATAAAATTAGCAGGAAGGAAACGTTTCCTGAAAAGGAAAATGACCGTCAGACAGTAGCTCACCTGATAGCTGCTATAAAATGTTACGCAGTTTGTAAACATGGAGACCCAAGTCTGACAATTGAACACACAGGAAGATCAGACAGACACAATTAAGTATGCACACTGGATTCTTTTGCCTGTAGATCCTAGGTGACATCTGAGGAAACAGTGTCCAAGTTATTAACATTTCTATCACAAAAAGGGAAGGCTGTTTAATAAGGCCCTTTGTTTTGACTGTAGGCTCTGGGGTCTCATATTCTAATGGAGGCCGATTCTCAACTGAGCAATCAGCCTGGTAAAATGTTAATGCATCCATAGGGACTCTAAAGCATTGTTATTTAATGTGGTGATGGGAAAGCAGGCAACAGAGCTTTAAAAATGCATGTTTTCCTTGCAAGAAAGAGCAAGGCAACAAGAGCAACCTGGATGCCTGCCTCTCCAGCTGAGGCCCTGGACCCAGGGTGACCATCTCTAACACTAGTCTATTTATGTCACAAGGCTGACATTCCCAAGCAGAAAAGCCATTATTACCTGGATTTGTTTTTATCAAGTAAACATGAATCTGAAATTAGGTAAAAATCTGAAATGATTGACATAGTTTAAGATAAAATTAAGATAAAGATTTGTTTATCCATGTTGCAGATTCTTAAAGAGGCCTGCTGTATTAATACATTTCAGTTGCAAGTTAAAATGAATAAAATTTCACACTGAAACGTCTCCTATGCGTCATCTCAGATGGTGTCTGGTGTTCCACAATCTCACCTGATTTATACGTTAAGATGCTTCCGTCTACGAGGAGGCAACCAACAGGATGCTTTCACCAGGTTCAAAGGAGAAGAGAATAAAACGTGCTTTCTTTAGGAAGAACACCAAAGGACACAGAAAAAGTCCTTTTCTGAATCAAAGCTCTCTAGGGGTAGATATATGTAGTTATATTTTCAATTTTTTAAAGAAAAATTTTTGCCCTTAGCAAATATCACAAACTTGTTTTGAGACACTAAGCTCTCTTGACTGTTAGCAAAGCAGATTCTGAGTGAAAAGCTTTTAACTTAACTTTACAGAGCCCCGTCAGCCCCCAAGGAGACTGGTGATTTAAGTTGAGGCCATTCTCTCTCTTCTAACCCAGGTGGGAAGTGTTAGTCACTGTTTAGCAGAATACTGTAATGAGGTGATTTTTGTGCAGTTTTGGGGATCAAATCCAGGACCCCAAAATGCAAGAGGGCAAGCCTCCTCCCATCTGCGCTCCATCTCCAGTTCCCAAGACAGAGCTTTTCAATCTCATCACATCGGTCCCTAATCCAGACTTGTGGAAAACCCATGCTGAACTAATTTGCAAAGCTGCCCAGAACCAATAAGGCGATGATTTATTTCCACACTATGATAAATGGAAGTCCTGGAAGGGCACATTTTCATTCCATTCTACTGAAATGAAATGAATACAAGAAACATAAATGGCTACCTTTTTCCATGGGAGCTGATACCTCTGTATGTATAAAGACATGCTCTGTTCACCCAGCCTTTGGTAGCATATTATCATATATCTACTGCTCTGCACAGGTCCACACCCTGCAGCCACAATGACACCAGAGGGCGTTCCTGGCCAGTCACACTCCTTGACATTTCCTCTGACTCAGGTTCAGAAAATGCTCATGTAGGACAAGATGAGAAGGAGAAAGCGGACTTTACCCTGATGAAGAGGATCTTCTCTCCCACTCGATATCGACCTTGAGAGAGCCGCTCCACACAGAACTTAGTTGGGCACTTGCAGGGAGGGTCTTCCGAGATTCTTTTTACCTGAAATAGAGTAGCACATTCATTGCCCCCAATAAAATCATACGTGATTACTCTCCAAGATTTCAAACACGGCCGAACTGTTAATCATGTAGACTTGTTCTATATCAGAAATGATGTGAGCACAGGGACTATGTTGGTTTGAACAGGAGCAGACCCCATACACTCGTGTTTGAATGCTCGGTACATACATACATACGGAATGATACAATTAGGAGGTGTGGCTTTGTTGGAGTAGGTGTGGCCTTGTTGGAGGAAGTGTGTTACTGTAGGGGTGAGCTTTGAGGTCTCATATGCTCAAGCTAGGCCTAGTGTGGCAGTCCTTCTGCTAACTGCAGATCAAGATGTAGAACCCTCAGCTCCTCCTCTAACACTATGTCTGCCTTCATACCGCCATGTCCCGTCATGATGACAATGGACTGAACCTCTGAAACTGTAAGCCGGCCTCAATTAAATGTTTTCCTTTATAAGAGCTGTGGTGGTCATGGCATCTCTTCACAGCAATGAAACCCTAACTAAGACAGGGTCCCTGGGGGAAGTGTGAATACCGGGGTCTGGAAGCATCTTCTGAGGTTCTGAGCGTATGGCTGATGATGGCACTGATGAGGAGGGAGGGCATCAGATGAGATTAGCTGTGATGACAGCAGCCACGAGCTGGACAGCCAGAAAGACCATGTGGGGGGGGGGGGGGTCCACACAACAAAGGCACTGAATGGTAGAATAAAGCGTGCATAGGCTAACCACACTGAAAGCTGGGGCAAATTCATGTGACACAGAATGTTTCTTCAATACAATCCCATTCCACTAATCTATTTAGGTTTGAAATAAATGAAAAACAGTTTTTTGGAAACTCTTGTTTTGTTTGAAACTCTAAGATTTTCCCCTGAAATTTTACCACCGGATCACTCAGAATCATCTGCACTTCACCCCATCTTAGGTATCAAATATTGCATTAGCTGACATTTAAAATGAGTAATTAAAACATGACTAATTAATATTCTTTTGGAACTCTCATGAACATGCATGAACACTGCAAATCTTAAGAATACTGCTAGAAAATTCACTTGTTTCATAATCCATGCAACTTCTAGAATGTTTTTAAATGAGAAAGTATTTTTCAGACAATCCAGAGTAACCCAAATATCTCATATGTTCAATGTCAAATACTTCAACCATAATTTCCTTGAACTATAATCAGCTGTTAGTAGCTACCATGTAAAGATAAAATTAATTCAACAGATAAGAAAGTTAGGATACTTACAGTGGTCATCAAAAAATCCAACCATTGTTCATTTACTTATTCATTTACTCTGTTTATAAGTATGTCAGTGTATGGTGTATGCGCACATATGTTTGGTATGTATGTGTGTGGAGGAGGAACAGGAGGACACCAGGTGATCTCTTCTGTTTCTCTCTGCCTTATTCCCTTGGGACTGAGTCTGTCACTGAACTAGGGGAGCTAGTGGAGCTAGTGACCGGCATGCTCTCCAGAGATCCTCCTGTCTCCACCCCCACAGCACTGAGGTTACAGGACAGTGTGACCAGGTCTTACTTTTATGAGGGTCCTCATGCATCGACAGTAAGCATTCTCAACCCCAGGCCATCACTCAAGACCTCAAACATTATTTTTAATGATATAATGACTGGAATTCAATCATTCTTTTACCAAGCAAAAACTACAGGGAAAGTAATTTATGAACTCCCTTAATTTTTGTTACAAAAGAATTATACAATGGTTTTGTTAGAGTATGAAAGATTCCAGAAGTATGAAAGCAAAAGACACCAGGGTAAAAACCAGGAATGGTAGAGGAATGCAAGAAAAAAATTATCTTAAGAACAAGCAAACTGTGCCTCAATGACACAAACACAATAACACTATCTTGAAAATGAAAGAACTAACTCAGGACACACACGCCCATCAGTCTCTTCTCCCATCCTAAATTTTTCCAACAACACAAGCCTAAGATTCTGAGTCGTTACTGTGACAGGAGCCTAGCGGTTAACCTTAGCATCTCCTTGATGGGTTTAGTTCCCCAAAGGCTAAGATAATATTTTATCTCATCTTAAACCCTAGACATAAAGCCTAACACCCTAATGGAATAGAAAAGAGTTCAACAGATGGACACTGGACACATACATAAAATAATCATACTAACAATGGAATGGATCTTCACAGGAGACACAGGGAAATCACTGGAGCAGAGGGAGGCCTGGATCCAGACAGCCTTAAAGATGACTTTCACTGAAGAGTGAGGGAACATTTGTCATTCAGTTAGTAATCAGGCCACGGATTTGAAATCTGAGCTTTTGCGGCCGGGCGGTGGTGGTGGTGGTGTACGCCTTTAATCCCAGCACTCGGGAGGCAGAGGCAGGCTGATCTCTGTGAGTTCGAGGCCAGCCTGGGCTACCAAGTGAGTCCCAGAAAAGGCACAAAGCTACATAGAGAAAGCCTGTCTCGGGGGGGAAAAAAAAAGAAATCTGAGCTTTTGCCATCTTGTTATGGTAATGCTAAAGCAAGTGACCTAAATGATGGGAAATAGTGAAGCAATCCCTTACAGAGCAGACTCGCATTCTGAACTAGCCATGAGGTCAAGGGTCTGGAATGCACCGATGCACTATTTTAGTGTTTTCTGTGCATATCTCTTCCTACAGATGTTTGTAAAATGTCCATATACATAGAGCACCCTCACCACTACCATAGGGGCTTTGAAAAAATGAGTGAGGATAACATAAAGGGGCTAGGAGACAGGGATGAGATCTTTGTCACCTAGGAGACCAGAGAGCAACAAAACTCAAAGCCTAAGGCATCAAAACTTACTGGGCAAATTCTCTACTGACAAAGGACAATCCTGAGTCTGTGTGGGCAACATCTCCATCTTGCAGGATCCTCAGAAAAAATACAGATCCCATTAGTGTCAAATTAGCACCAGGAACATTTTCTCAAGTGGCCTGCCCTTTCTTCATGCCTTCCACTACAAAAATAGACTTATTTGTTTGTTTGGAAAGCAAGGCCTTGTTTTTCTTTTTTCATTTACGTCAAGGGCAGAGGAAAAAATAGAAGGGAAAAGGCCAGACCAGAGGCATTGGAAACACATTGTTAAGTTAATGGTGAACGATGACAGCCCTGCTTCTTACATTACCAGGAGGTAACTCCCTGCCAGGTGCTCTGTTCTTGGCTAGGAACCCAGCCAGTTTGGGCCTGACATGTTATTTCAATTGGGGCCTGGTTACTCAGAATTCCACTATCTTTCATCCCCAGACTGAGGAAGTTGACGAAGAAAAGGGAGACAGTAAGAGCCATTTCTTAGAACTGCATTCAACCCCCCGTGAGAGCGGGCTCAAGACAAGGGAAGGTAAAGAGGAGCACTCCGGCCAAGCCCGGCAGCCTATCACAGCTGGATCTCTGCATCAGGACATAGGGAATAAAGCGATCCGAATGGACACCACTGTGTTTCCTCTGTGAGATCTTGATTAAGGGAGGGGGGTGGTACTGTCCACAGAAAAGGTCGCCTATTCCCCTGCAGTTCCCCTAAGACTCAGACTAGGGCATGTGAGCAAACAAAGGTGCTTTCAGCCCGGCTCTTTCTGAAGTCCTCCGCTGGAACATGATCATCCCGGCAGGCTCCCCTTTCCTTCTGTCTCCTCCGTTCCTGTTTCCTTGGCTTCTTTCCTTTACTCTTCCGTACCCTCATCTTTCTTTTGTTTGTGGGGGAAGGGGGCAGCGGACAATAACTTTGTATGAAACAACCCAGTGTTAATTACACACAGAAACTTAGAGAATCATCTTTCTTTTAACTTCTTTTCCTCGCTACTTTTATTGAGTTACATCAAGTTCGGTTCCAAATGGCTACATGTGCGTGGTGTATGGGGAAATGGTTGTAATGGTAACTATTTCCTTTTTACCTTAGATAAAAGGGATCTGATTTAAACCATTAATGAGATTCAATTTACTTTTCCTTCTGTCTCACTATCTTTGAGATAAAATACTTCAGTGAAAAACCATCACTTAAACACAATGCAAAGAATTCAATGTAGTTTACAAGACTGAAGAATGGAGGAAACTATCACAAAAAAGGTTTATGTTCTAGTATATTTGAGAAATTCCAGGTCAACTAGATCTTTTAAGGGAGCTCTGCAGAGTCTGTGTGATGTTGGCAAACTCTCTGAATGCCAGGTAGACAGCACTACTTTGAATTTCTTATACGGACCTAACCTTTCCCCACAGGGTATTGTAGTGGTAGTATTTCTTCAAGCATTCCTTGAGAAATGCTAGTCTTAAGATTTACGGGACACAAGAGTTCTCACTGGTAAGAGGCAGATGTGTCCACTTAGCACATTAAATGTGTCCTCCAATGCACATTCCCTCATTAAACAGATAGTTATATTCTCAAGGTTCCTCTGACGTGCCCACGTAGCTTTGACCTGGAAGAACAGTCCTTAGAGGCACAGGTTGAGGGGCCTGCTGTCCTAGGTCTCTAGAACACTGTTCTTTTGTTCAGAGTTAGTGGTATATTGATGAAATAGCCTGTAATCCCTCTCCGAGTTATTCTACACCTTGGGGGGGTTCTCTTCCTACTTCTCCCCTTCCCAAAGATGAAGACTGGCTAGCCCTGAGACAAGCTGGTGGAGAAATGGGAGGGAGCATTGTTGCTCCTTGGCCCTGGTTCTGACACACGATCTCAAACAGCAGCACCTATTTTATCTACAACAGGACAGAAGAGCACTTAGGGCAGATGTTTCAGAAGACATGATGGAATACCGAGGACAGAGAGGAGACTTCTCACTGAGTGTCTGTACCAGGGAGCGGGGGAGATGTAGACCAATAAAGCACCATACTTGATTGTGAAAATTAGACTGTACCTTGAGAGGAATGGATATTTAGGCCTCATTGACAACTGCCTCACTGCATACTTACAAACACTTTAGACAACAATAATTAAGCTGCAACACTGGTGAGAAATGCCAAGAAAAATCTTCACATGTGGGCTGAGGAAATGGCTCTGTGGGTAAAACGCTTGTCATGCAGATATGAAAACCTGAATTTGGATTCTCAACAGACATGTCAAAAAAAGCCAGCACATGTCTGAAACTGGGTGGGAATGGAGCCAGGAAGATCCTTACAGCTCCCTGGCCAGCTAGTTAGCCTGAAACAGTGAGCTCCAGCTTTAGTGAGAGGTCCTGTATAATAATTTACAAAAAGAAGGTAAAGAGCTAACAAAAAGTAGTTAGGTCTCTAGCCTCTGCAAGCATGAACACACACGTGCACATACAAGCACGCCACAGGTACACATGCACACAGTGGAAGGTAACACAAACTAAATATTAAAATATGCATTTAAAAGAGAAGTCTCTTATATTTTTGGTTGTGAGCCTAGCCTGCCTTGCTAATAAAGGTATTGCCATGTGGCAGAGTGTAAATAAGGAATATAGGTTAACTTAAAATGTAAGCACTAATTACTAATAAGCCCGAGCTATTGGCCGAACATTTGAAATAAATAAAAAGAAAAAAAGGAAAAGTCTCAAGAAATACGTTGAAGAACTAACAACTGCTACTTCAACAAGAATGAAGTGGTTCAAAGGACAAAAGAGTTGGAAAACACATAACAAGGAGACATGTGAGGCGTCAGCTGAGCAGGGCTTCAGGTGGATCCTAGAGGTGCCTACAATAACTCTAACTGAACCACACTTGCATTCTTTCACAGCATGTTGGCTGCAGGGGTACTGGCATGGAGGAATTTCAAGAATCTAGTGAAAAAACAAAGCTACCGTAAAAATAGGCATGGACCTCATAATGAGAGCTGAGAGGTCCCCCTGGCTGAGGAATTAGGAAGTAAAGATAACATTAGCCAGACACTCTTCAGGCCTGGCACCAGAGTATGGGGAGGAGAGAGTGTCAGTAGATGTCACAGCGGAGAGGGGAAGGAGTCAGAATGGGTATGGCAGCCCAGGGACACATTTGTAAGAAGACTGAACTCACACTAAGTCTAAAGAAAAAGCATAACGCACTACGGAAAAATTACTCTCAACATACACAGCGTGCCTTCAATGTTATACAATATCATCCAATTACTGTACAAAGTTTGAAAATGAAGCTGTGTGAGAAGCAAGGCATGTGACTGATCCTAAAAGGGTTCTAAAACACCTTCCTGTGGTAGGAAAGCTCCCTGGCTATTTGTACATTCTGAGTGGAATGAGGGGCTACCAAAAAGAAATCAGATTAAAATGTACTGTATGAGACACCTTGGTGGGCCAAGCTGAAGTTTGCTGCCTTTGTGGGGACTCGGGCAGTTGTTAAGTTTCTGCTTTTTTAAATCTGTCATGTGGAGAAAAGCAAAAGACGGGTGCATGTCTTTTCCTGCATCTGAAAGTGCTCATCAGGCACCCTCCCACTCTTTCTCAGCTCAGACCCTAGAGAGGGAGGCCTGCAGTCCTGGCAGCTGGCATTCTAGAAACAGCTGGCATCAAGATAGTCTTCCGAGGACTTTGCTCGCTCTGGCAAGACATACTTCAGTCTTATGCCTCTCTCAATCCTGTGTCCTATAAGTTTGCAGGCAATTATAATCCATAAATGTAAACTTTGTCTAAGTAACATCAAGACAACTCATGGTTCCTCTTGTTTGTTAATGTCTTCATGCATTTAAGATATGAACATGATAGCACATGGGAGTAACTGTCCAATACACCACTCTCATGAGCAAGGATGGTTTAGTATCCCTAGGAACTGCTTATCCTTACAATAAGGCTGTCATGGCTATGTCCTAATCACTAAGAGCCTGTGCCTAGAGGACTGCAGAGTAGATAAACACCGATGGATCCTAAGCTCCTCTCCTCTGAGCATCATGAAACATCCCATTTCCACCCTCTGTAAGCAACCTTCCTCTCAGAATTAAGAGCTCTCAGGAAGAGATGGTCAACTCTGGCCAGCATCAGGCGATCAATAAAGTGAAGTCATCTTTCTGTCAGAGGCTGTGTCCCCTTCCTCAACAATCCTCAAGACTCTGGGCTTCAAGTTTGTCTCCATGAAAGGAGGAATCGGGAACGAATAACAGCAGGTTTAAGTGTTTTCAAAAACCATTGTCAAGGAGTTGACTCATTTCCTAGGGTTTCAGCTACTGTTCAATGGAATTAAGTAGCACTTTATTTTAAACCACTGGTTTGGCTTTGAATTTCAGGATGAGCTGTAGGAGCACAGATTTGCTTGTCGGAGTTAAAGTGAATTTAAAGGAGCTGAAACGCACTAAGGTCAGAAAGATCTGAGAAGGCAGGGTAGGTTTTGTAGTTGGAAAGAAAAAAACTGCTATTAAGACTTGTAAACTCTACTCACTGCATCATCCAGTAGGTTCCCAGTACTCTTCTTTCCTGAAGACTTGGATGAAGGAGAAGGCGAAGGAGACGGGGCAGAAAGTGTCTCTTCTTGTTCAATTTCTTTTTCCAGCTTTATCAGACCAGGAGGCTCCACACCATACCTTTCAAGAACATGACACTGTTATCATACACACATTACAACAATGAAATAATAGTACAATATCTGGGATTGTGAGTACCATAAACTATTGCCTTTTACAATGGCATGAACTCTCTGACCTTGAAATGGGATTAGCATTTGTGAATTAGCACTCTTGGAGCAGGGTACAAAAACATGTACCTGCTGTGTATAAGCGCATATGCATGGAGGTACATGATGCAAACATACTCAATTTAGCATATTTCTCTGTCAGCGACCTGAACACCACAGGGAATTTAACTTTTTCTGTAACAGAATTGACGATATTAGTGCTATCATTAAAGCCTTATTTAAAATATTTGTTAATGATAAAAATTAAAACAGAGGGTTGATATCAAAATTAAAACATCAGAACCCTAATTAGAAAAAGAAGTAACTGATTCTACACAGAAGAGATTCATTATGAGCTGTTCAGTCCTTATACACCGAGAGCAATGCATGTGATTCACAATAGCACAAGCTAAGCCCTGAAGAATAGCACAAGGAAAGCACAAACATTATGACAGGGAGAGGACACAAGAATAATTCAGAACAACAACATATAAAAGGTCTGGAAACTATACATGCTCAGGAGACTTGGAGACAGAGGAGGAGGGAGGGATGGGCAAGAGAGAACGTGATCGTGGATGTCATCATTATATCTCCTACAATCAGGTTTTCCTTAAAACTTAAAGATGTACCAAGTTTTATAGGTCCATATCAACTGTGCTTAGTAGGGGACACCACAAAGATAATTCTAGAACTTGACAACTGTGAGGCATGTAGAAAATAATCTAGGCATACACTTATTAACAGAAAGATGGATGTCTGCAGAAGACGGAGACAGGACAGAGTCTCAAATACAGGCTTCTGTTGTCAGTTTGTCTACACTTTCTGATCAGATGATTGTTTATTATAAAGGAGAGAAAACACCACTTGGTGATTAAAAGGTTGTTGTGAACCAAGTGTGGCAGCACACACCTGTGATCCCAGCACTTGGGAGACAGAAGCATGAAGACGTTAAGTTTGTGGCCAGTCTAGACTAGTTGGAGAGACTTTATCTCTAGACAAAACAAGAGAAACCAAACAGTAGGTTGTAGATGAGATCCAATTCAAACAGTCTATGAGCAGAGAGGAAATGCTGACACTGTGCTCACTGCTTTTGGTTGAGCACTGTGTCAATTCAGCAGCCAATGGAAACGTGTGTGTGTCCTCCTGCTGTGCTCCATTTCTTTAACAGATGCCATTGCACACAAGTGCAGTGCAAATTTCTAGGGAGGCAGTTTTCCTCCTGGTGATGCTTTGTTCTGACAGAGAGTCATCCAGTTGGTTCAGTTCCTGGCCTCTTGGCTCATTACCTACTCTTCCCTCTGAGATGAAAGGACATAGCTTTGTTGATCAGGCTTGACTTGGTTTACACCTCTAGGAAGGACAAAGGCCCCAAAGTGCTTCATCCTTGCTGATGCCTGATTCTAGAGTCCAGTCATAGGCACCCAGTAGGCCTGGTAACTTGGGCCTTTTCAGTCATAAAGGAAACACTTGATATTTCATCTGTCTCTCTTTTTTATTTTCTTTTTTCTCAGAATTTGGATAGTGAGAAGGGTTCTGTGTATCACATGCCTTTTGAGAGCTGCAAAGCTTATGTAAGAATCCAGTACAAACAGCTTACCATGTCACAACAGCCTCTACTCTATTAAGTAAGTTTTGTTCCATAGTGAGAAAACAGTTGCTATAAAGATCTAGTCACCACATTTCATATTTCTAACCTTTTGTACTTATAAACCAATCAATGAATTGTTACAAGACATGTGGTACCCTACAGACTCTATCGTGGTAGAGAACACCACACCTGATTCCCAACAACCTCAGCTTTGCTACTGACAGGGCCAGAGGGACTTTGGAAGACCACACTCTTAACTGTTCTAGACGTCTGTGGATTCTTAGCTCCATCAAGGTATAAATCTTGCTTGAGTTGAATGTTCTCAAGAGAATAATATAAACCTGGTTGTAAATCTGGAGGAATCCAAGACACTGTGATCACAGCCAACTCTCTGTCAATTATAAGTGGAAACATCATATTTGAAAATGTAAGTTAAATAGATTGGAAAAGATTTCATTTTCAACTGAAGGTGGGTGAAGGCTGCCTCCTAAGAATAAGACAATAAAATAAAACAATAAAAATTAAAAACAATAGCAAATATGCTATTAGAGTAGCAACAGGTTCAACTCATGTCCAACACAAAACAAACAGGTCAGCTTTGAATAAAACTGGTAAGAGACTCATGCATGGAAAATGTTTCCTTGGAGATCCTTCTTTACCTGGGAAAGCTGAAAACTAGCTGTGCTACTGACACAGAGAGTCAGCACTGAGCCTGGAATTGCTGCTTACATGGAGTTTGAATTCTTCAAGCTGCTCAGGGTAGAGTCAGCCAGTACTGGAATGGACGCTGGAATATGATTCACTGGCTTCCTGTCAGCTGGGGGGGGTCGGCAGGCTGTAAATCATGACCCACCTCCAAGGATGGAGACTTGCACCTGCAAGCCAACTTAGTCATCAGATGCACTGTTCTGTTCTTCAAAAGGATACCTTGGTTTAGTATCAATGATAACTTCTATACCTCTTCACATGACCATTCTTTCTATAAGGTTTTCAAAAATTAATGTTTCCCCTTCTTTCCAAGAACAGGATGTTAGAACTTTGGGGGTAAGGGGATTTCCTTTTATCAACCCTAATAGGGATCCAACTGGAGTCATTAAGAAATCTGAATTCACTAAAGCTAAGTCCTGATTCCTGCAGAGCCCAGAAATACAGATATAGTATAAATACTGGGAGGCTGGATACTTACTTTCTTTTCATTAAAAAGTAACAAGTTAGGGAGTCTTGGGATTGGTGACTGTATGGGGAGAATATAGGAATGGGTCTTTCATTTTTCTGGCACAGGATGTGGTGTTTGGGATTAAGCTAACTGAAATTAATGCACTACCAAATTCATTCCTGCCCTAGAAAATATATTCAAACTATTTAGTAGACTGTACTTTCCAACAAAAGACATCTGTGTTCCATTGTAGTAGGTTTGGGGGACAAATTTTATAGACTAATGAAACTCCCTCTTTCTAAGGCATGTAACAGATGGTTTATAGATTCTTGCCAGATAATTTTGCCCCATTTTTCCTATTTTAAGGCAATGTAAACTTAGATTTATATGTGGAAAATGCCCGAGCCATGGGAAAGGACACATAAACTCCCAGCAGTCCTTGCAGGTCCTCCAAGTGAGTCAAGTAGTGATCTTAACACACGATCACTTTTCTTTTAAGTAACATTTCATTAGACCATGACTGAAAATAAGATTAAAGAAAATGTTCTCAAATATTTCCTTTGAATAGTTATAAAGTTGTTCTGGATCAAGGGAGCACCATAACTCAAAGTCATGAGATGATGTGGTGTCCTGCTGACACCCACCCTTGCCACCACACTACCATCTCAGAAGCTGTCATTTTCATGATGAACAACCTCAATCCTGCAGTCTGAAAAGATGTTGAAATCATAGTCGTTTATTTCTTCATTTTGTAGAATTAATACTAAAATACTGGCCAAAAGAATCTTTTGATTTTGTTGAGTTGGTTTGGTCAATGTCATGTTTCTTGCATTCAGAAATGTGTATTTTTCTGAAATACTAGCAGAGAAATTTGATCATCCAACAATGACAGCTCCGTATAGTTAAAAACTAAAAACTTTTGCCATGAGAACAAAAGTACTGTCACCACCCCAGGGCCCAGATTGGCTCCAGTTCTTCAAGGAGTTCTGCTGAGGGTCTCCAGGCGGAAGAACAGAGCAGCGGCTCAGGAACACTCCCAGAAGCATTTATTGAGTGATGTTGGTGCTCTTAGGAGCACACATGTGAGATCTGCAGGTACCATGTAGAGTGGAGTGTAAGAAGGCATCCCCTTTCAGTGCAAACAGCAGAAAACTCAAGGGACTTGAGGAATTTTGGTAAGATCAAGGGCATCCTTATAGGAGAAGATGAATGTGGTTTCTGAGTGTGAGCTGAAGCTGCTCAACTGCACTCATCTGTGTGATCTCCAGCAGTGGACACCGGAGGAGGGAGTGACTTCAAGCATTTAAATCTAGATCTAAACCTGAGGCAGAGTTTCTATGTGAAACAGGACTAGATGGGGGTGGGGAGCATCTTTCCTTCATGCTGTCCTACTTCAGGAACCTCCAGTAAACCAAACAAATAGCTCAGATGTGTTCAGAAGGAAACAAATAGGCATTTTACCTGAATACCAGTTATCTGACTGGCATCCCTTCAATTGTTTAAGGTAACAGCAAGAGGAGTGCACTACCCCATTTTCTTTTGTACTGAAAAGCATATACTGCTTCACAAGACCCACTCACCTGAAGGAGACAGAAATACAATCTACAATATCACAATACTGAGGCAAGCTTAATGTCAACTCTGCCATGAGATACTGACTCTGATGGTGTACTTTCTGGAATTAATTCAGCCTTTATCTTAACACGCATGGTCATAAAACGTGGGTATGTACAGAGCAGTACAGAATAACCACTTCCTTAACTATCTTGCTGAGCTTTAGATACAGCTCAGCACATAGTGTTTGTTCAACATGCCAAAGCCCTGGGGTGGGTCTCCAGCACCCTGTGCTCCTCATGTGGAGGTACATGCCTAGGATCCTAGAGCTGGGAAAGTAGAGGTGGGACACCAGGGTCACTCTCCACTATACAAAGAGTGGGAGGCCAGCCTGGCCTACAGGGGACCTAGTTTTAAAATAAACTAATTGATTGACTAATTAATTAATTAATTGTATCAAAGGGGAAACTCTTCATATGACATTGTACATTGAAATTGAGAAAAATTATTCTCTTTGTTAACCAAGATCTGTATTAATTTTACATGCCTGTGTCAAAGGTAATTAATGTCAGGTCTAAAGCTGGTAGCCAAGCTTCACCTATGGTGTGGTAACCATGACTAGAAATGTTCTTTCTGAATTAATGTAGTAATGTCATAAAAAATAGTTATGAAATAACAAATTTTAAAGCAGGAAAATAGCTATCAGCTAGATGAGGGATGTAACAGCCCCAGCTGCTGCATGGGGGCAGTCTTCCTGTGGTTACTCTCAGTTCTCAAAACCTGACATCCAACAAATTCATTTGGACTATTTCAGCACAAGGTAGAAGCTGGCATTTTTCTCATATTTATCCACATAATTATATCACACTGTGTTTTCTTAATAAAACTTCTAGACTCTCTGAGTTCCTTCTAGTTGAGTATCTCTGAGGCAGCTGTGGGTTGACTATGCCTTTTCTTAGTGTCTGTTGCTTCTAGGGGCGAAGGTTGTCTCTAGTCCACTCCTCTGGCTTGGGCAGTAGGTCCAAAGCTAGTGGAGGAGGCTTGTCTCTGTACGCAGCAGTACTGTTGTCCTGTGCCCTCTCCCACCCAATTCAAGGATGCAGCAGAACCCAAGGGGCATGGCATTCTGCCTGGCCAATGGATGCAAGCTTGGCCTGGATCTGGAAAGTAGAACCCTGAGTGTCCCCCAAAGCCTTTAGACAGTTATCTGGAAGTGGTCTGGGGCTAGGGAAATCTTCAAATAGTTCATTTTTTCCTTGTTGGGAAACATATAGTAATATTAATTTTAATTAAAAATTTTGAATCAATCCTTTTCACTGTAATTACTGAGATAAAGTAAAAAATCTTATATATTGCATAATTCACTAAAAATTTACTGGCTATGGTGATTTAAAGACCTCAGGATTATTTCTGACTATTTTAAAAAAGGATATGTTCACTGGCAGTGTTTGTTAATGGGCTACAGTTTTATAATGTAAAGTTGGCGTTTTCTTTCTCCTAATTTTCTACATAAATTCTCCATTTAACCTCACTCATTGCTATCTCTTACTCTATTTTACTGGCTCACGTGATCTCAACACCTACATGCACATAGTGCATGTACAGACAAGCAGGCACAGAATACAAACATAAGTAAAAATAAATGCATAAGCTTTAAAGGCATAGAGGATTGCATTCCATGCTCCGTCAAGATATGAAAGGAAATGGATTTACTTAAACGGTATCAATGACAGCTTAGGCAAAGACTGTCCTGGCCACGTGACTGCAGTAATGAGAGTACTAGAGGTGTAGTTTAATTTTAACTATGGCTTTCAAGACGATCCAAGCAATTCTATTTGCTAAATGGTTTCTTCGAATCCAGCTTGAATTTCAGTAATGATAAGTCAGTGTGCTTTTGTTCTCTGAGGCTGAGATGTGTCTGTGCCTTGACCTGATAGAGGAGGTCTTACCTACCTGGCTGCGATCCGGCCAAGCTCTAGCAAACAGAGACACACTTCTCGGGGCTGCTTGTGCAGAACTGGAAGACAAGACAGACAGACACCTTTATGATGGAAAAGGCTGTAAAGTACCTATGGGTGACAAGCTTGCCAATGTCCCTCCTATGGCCCTCACAGTCAGAGATGAGCTGCGTCTCATTCTGGCATTTGTAAGACTCATCCCCGACCCTCAACTAAAGATGCACAGTACTTTCTGAAACTCCACCTACCCTGTGTCCCAAACCCCACTGGTCCAATGAACTCTCACTATAAAAACATTGTCTTCAATTAGTTAATATTAGTAGGCTCATACTGGATACACATGTAGCAGTAACCATGATATAAGAAAATTAAACATACCACACACAAAACTATGTAGCAAGGATTGACTTTTTGAATATATTGGGTACATCCTGATTCTTACATCAAACTGAATTAATTAGGATAAAAATTTATAAACGTTCCTTTGTTCACCTCCAAATAAAGGCAAATGTCAAATGGGACCTCCAATTTGATGTTCTTTCCTAATCAATAAGTGATACGTTAGAACGAGACACACCCACTGACCAGATTCTTAAAATGTGTGAGTATAACAAGGGCCCATCAGCCTTCATGAGATTCTATTTCTGTATTATATGACAGTATTACATAGTAATACATCCATATTCTGTGACTAGGCTTGGACAGTTCAGCAACGCAAACAATACATACTTGCATTTCTAAGCCCACAAGAAAAGTGCATGTTGCTTGTTCTATCCTCCTAACCAAAATTAGGGCATTTAAAAATGTTATATTCAACCCTAAATAAAATAAATAATGTAACAAAATTTTGCACAGAGAAAAGTCTTCACAAAGTTATTATTCTATTAAAACAATATATATGATAATAAAATAACAATCTTGCTATAATTCATAAAGCTAGAATTTTGTAACAATTCCAGTCCCACTATTTCTCTACTTAATCTAAATATTCTAATTTATTGTGTCCACTCATTATGTAATAGCAATATTTAGTCCAAAGAAAACAACAGGGTTTGTTTGGAGTAGATAAGAATATTAAATATATTTATATTTGGACTATTCAAATTTGTGATTTGGTTTAAATGGACTTCAAATTAATATTATTGGGTTATAAAATGCTACTTTTAAACTTAAGAAAAAAAACTCATCAGAAATGCTTACTAAAAACATAATTGATCATAGAAACCTGAAACAAAAAAATATTCCCATTCCCAATAAGCAAAGTTTAGTTTTAGTTGACCAATGGAGAACTGTCACAGAACCTAACTAGGGAGCCTTGAATAGTTTCTAGTTAAATAGAGAGTCTTTAAATGAATATACTCCAGCTTCCAAGTTCAAGTGTGCCAGCTGCCTGTTGCTAGGATGACAGCTACCTCATGAGACCTCATGTGTTCAGGCAGCTTCAGTGCAATTATTTGGAGAATGTGATGTTATGCCAATAGCAATGTCAAACAGAACAATAACGGATATCACAGAAACAGAAGCAAAATCCTAAGGTCAGTCTAAGTCATCAATTTCCTCAGATACTAGCTTTTTAAAATGTGGTACTCAAATAACAAAATGGAGCTTTGAGTGGGAGCAAGAGCAAACGAAAGTGAGAAGAGGAAGACATAGAGCCCTGCTGATTCCCCCATCTTCCGTCAAAGCTGGGAAAACAACACTACATACCAGCGGCAGCGGAAGTGCGCACTCACAGGCTGTGACTAACTCTAAAAAGCAACACCCGACATGACAGTCGTGATGCTTTAGTCAGAGGAGCTGGGCATTCCCATGACGTGGTGTGTGCTGGTGTGAAAACAGGAACATTACACAGAAAACGAAATTTGTTTCAAAGAGGACAAATGATGGGGATAATGTGAGAAATCTGACGTGAAGGATGCATCACCATTATGCACCTCTTCCTCACTTGTCAAAATAAAACATTTTGCATGTCACACTAAAATGTTGACTCCATGTGGACAGGTGAGGAAATAAGTTGACAAAGTGGAGTAAGTTCAGGGCCCCCATCATCGTCTTTACAGAACTGGCCCAGAGACTAACGGAAACAAAGCTCTCTGAGATGGGCGAGGAGAGTGGGAGAAGGGGATGAGTGAAAACAAGGAAGGACAGCCAGATACATGTGTGTCTGTGAGTGCCACGATAAAATCCATAACTTCTCTGCAAACTTAAAAATTAATGTAACACAGAACGACATTTCTTAGGGGGAATTTCCCAGAAAGACTGAGTTTTAATCTCAAGTTTTCATGGAATTATTATCCTTTATAGAGCAATAGTAAAATCACTTCAAATTTTTATGGTTATAAATTATTGTCTTCTGTCACAATGACCTTCCGAATATTGACTAGACTCTAACTAAAATGGCCAAAAACAAGACAAAACCAAGAACAAACAAACAAAAACACAAGCAGACAAAGGAAACACATGAATGACTTTCGGACCTCACTGGTATGTTCAGTTGCACAGTGCAGCAGTCTCCACCATGTTATGTGTTAGAACAATCTCATGGTGATGATTAGGATAAAAAAAGCTAAGAAGACAAAACTGCCTAGCAATTTTTAGAAATGACATGAATTTAGTTTTTTAGGTAAATGCTTATTTAATAAGCAAAAAAATCACTTTCGGCACCCACTGTAAACTTGGATTTAGATGGTAGTATAAGTGTGTGTATTAGAGGCAGGAGGCAACCTTGACTTTTCACACCGCAGCAAGCTCTACTCTGAAGGGAACAGACGGAAAGAAAGGGCGCTATGGATGTATATCCACGCTGAAAGGTGTGGGTGTGAGTATGAGGCCTCAAGGGTATCATCTGTGTTATATGGGGAAGTAACTCTGTAAGTTCTCACCTTTCTAAGGAAAAGCAACACTGCCTATCTTATAACATCTCTGTGGTGACCAAGTAAAATAATCCAGTACTGCACATAGTACTTAGCGCACAAGAAACACTGGCCTGAGGACAGCGCTCCTCTTCATTATTACATTTTTTTGTTGTTATTAATTATTTACCTAGGAAGATTATCTTCATTTGTTTGAGTCAATTAACATTAATCCACTTTTGTTTGTTCCTGTGATCATTTTATTGTGCCCCTGTAGTGAACCAGTTATTACATTCAGTGTTAAAAAAAATTTTCTAGAATTAAAAAAAAAAACCATATGGTTGGGAAATGCTAATTTAGAGCATCCTATGACAATCAGTATTTTTAATTTTATGAGCTGATATAAAATATATATATATATATATATATATATATTACATACTTTGGCTATTTCAAGTTTTTGGCAGTTATAAGTCTAAGTAATAATTACATTTACACAGAAATCATGTTTAAGACCTAAACACCTTGACACTGATTTTCTTAAGAATAAAACAATTCAGTAGAGTCCAATTGCAATAATTGATATGGATATATTAGGTGCATCCTGAGTGTTTTAGGAACCAATTGAACTGTATGTCTGTCTCTAAGACAGCTTAGCATGCAATATGAACTAAGGGTTCTGCCTCTGTTACCTGCATTCCCCATTTCAAACATGTTTCCTCAGCGGCCTTTCAACAGAAACTCCTACTGAAATTTACAGTAGGAGAGGTTTCCACCACTCTGTCATGGTGACAATCTGGGCCTTTCTTTGAGTTAGTGGTAGAAGCAGGATTTCTTGCCATCTTTTCTCTGAAGGGGGGGTCCTCTTTAAAACAAAGCAGCTCTCACTTTGACAGTGATTACTATATGAAAAGGCTGCATCATCAGAGGCTTTTACAAAATACCCAAAGCCTTAAGAAGGAAAAAAAAAATCTGACACTGAGCTTCCCTAGGAAAAGCAGCTCAGATTGCAACTCAAGATACATGTGAAGCAGGAGTGGTGGTGCACACCTTTAATCCCAGCACTCAGGAGGCAGAGGCAGGCACATCTCTGTGAGTTCGGGGCCACCCTGGTCATCTATAGGCCAGCCAGAACTAAGTAATAGTGAGACCCTCCCCTGCCCCCAAGAAAAAAAGCATGAGAGACTTTAGTTCGTAACCTAGATACAATGCTGCTCACCCCAAGAATAGAGCCTGATTTTAAATGTCATAGAATCTTCAGGAGCAAAGGACACGAGACCACGTGTGTGTAGTTTAGCTACCTATATTAAGCTGTAACAGATGAACAAAGAAAGCAAAGAGCAGAGTCTGATGTGCACTTGGGTTTTGTACAAGTAAAGGCTACAGTATTTAGGGGGGGGGGGCAATGCTTAGTTTTATTTAAGAAGAAAAACTGGAACAAAATATTATTGGCATTTTGTTTTAAAATTAGGAACATCTCATAAATTTATGGCGGAATCCCATCTCACAGTAGAGAACAAGTCCTAATCAATCAGAGGGGAAGGTGGGGGAAGAAATAAACCGAAAGGCAGAAAGGCAGGCTCTCTACACAAGGCTGCTGAGGGTCCAATGAACCAGCTGCTGTGTCTTCTACTTCCTCTTCCTTCTAAAAGAATCGTGGGGCTCAGAAACAACACTAGTGTCAGTTCCTTGATAGTGAGATGGGGTCCAGAGGTCAACAGTACAGGTATCATGCGGGACGTTTCCGGAACATCCCACCCTTACTGATCACCATCTATTCTTCCTCACACTTTACAGGTGATGAGTGACGTGTCTGCTGGAAGCCTGTAGGATGCAAGGAATGCAGTAAAGCTGGGTGAAGGAATGTGCTGGAACACAGGTTTCCTTTCCCCAGCACATGGTCCTCAGAATAGTGATCAGGGCCAGGGTAGCTAAGTTAGTTTTATTCACATTTATTTATTTTCCTTTTACTTAAAATAATCCTATACAACTTTACAAGTTTATTCAAATTATTCATTTCTATAAGGGGATATAGTATTTGGAGGTGAATAAAGCAGAATTCGAATCTTGGATTGGCCACTTAGCAGTAGTAACATGGGGTAACAAATGATTTAATTCTCCCTGTCACAGGCTTTTGTTTGTGCCGTGGCATCGACTGACAGAGGACAGAGGGTAACATCTGTGCTGTGCTTAGCTGCCCTCGATGAGCACAGAGATATAACCATCAGACCTGGGCCAATGCAGACCCCACCCTGGAAAAGCTACAGAGTTGTCCACTGTCCTTCAAGTCAACTTTGATTCTCTTAAGCCCCTGAAAACTGCTACCCAGGAAGCAACTCAACCATCTCCATAAACTCAATATTATTGTCCTGGACATTTTCCTAGGCACTGTGCAATCAGCTAGTTCTGAAAGGGATGCCTGAATTCAAGTACAAGCTGACTTGGGGATGGTGGTACATGGCTGAGGTCCCAGCACCTAGAGGTGGATGTAGGGGAGTTAGGAATTCCAATCATCCTCAGCTACATAAGGAGCTCTGCCAGGCTGGCTTGGACTACTTGAGACCGTTCTCAAGAAAGAGAGAAAAAGAAGAAAAACTAACAAAACACAATGAAATAAAGGCATGCATTAAAATGCTAAAATGGTAATTTTTTTAAAAAAATAAAAGAAATTTCTAAAAGAAATCTAAAATAAAATGAACCTAGAGAAAAAGTACAATTAAAATAAACAACCTGGAGCTAACTCAGTCCCATGGAATTGCTATCCTGCGCTAACACTAATAACTAGCAAGTAAGAACACTGGTTCGATTTAACCCAGACACATTCTTACAGTTCTCAACAAGACAACAACAAACACAAGGACTGGAGGGAGGGTGCACCACACAAGGGATGCAGGCATCAAGTATTTTTCTGATGCAGCCAGTGACCACGCAGGGCAGGCAGTGTAGGACGGATGTTAGTCTTGGACTCCTCAGGGTCCATTCCTCTTTAGTGAGGCCACAGGTTTGCTACGGAAACAATCTGTACGAAGCCCTGCTAGTCACAGTGGTGCATGGGAAGAACAGGAGACACACAGCACGCACAGACACGGGGAACCAGAATTAAAGAGGGACGGTCACAGGAGTCACACGGTGCATGCCACACAGCAGACAGCAAACCCGTCTCTCGGTGGGCAGATTCTTTCTCTGAGAAACAGATGAGCAGTCACTGCGTTCCGGGTCCTACAAGCAGCCAACAACATGTTGATATTGACACAGCATGGCAAGCAAAATGTGCGCTTTCAGAGTTCCCCAATTCTCCCTCTGTCGCCCAGATAACAAAATGTGTACAGAGAGAATCAAACGCGTCTGCAAAAATAAAGTTGACATATTCTAAACCAGTGTGCTACTGTGGGTTGCAGGTACCCCTTATAAATAGTATTAAAGAAATGAATTACACTTGTAAAACCTTAGAAAAATCACATTAGAGCATCAATTTTATGACATAATTTAAAACATTTTAAACTGGGGATAAATCAAATATTTCTGACATTAATTAAACGACAAAACGAGTCACATAAAAATAACTGGTGTTATCTTAAAGGTGGTTAAAATATCCAAATTGACATTTGAAAATTCATTGATTGCCGATTCGAGGATTATTGACAAATACAGTCTACTAATCTTTATATATCTCTTTGAAGTAAAAAAAAAACAAATATTTTCACACCTTTTGTGTTCTAATGTTTTGTTACTCCATGATAAAGTCCACTAAAATGACAAATGGGGAATTATTCTGATACTGAGTTGATGAACAGTGAACTTTTAAATTCAAGAAAATATCCATAGCCATCAATTTTCATGTAAAGCACAATTATAAAGACTGAGAAGGCATTCCAGGAAGGCTAATACCAACGTGGGTGAATCAGCGGGGTCAGGGTAGGTATCAAACAGAGACAATCAGAGCTGGAGTTCCACTGAGGATACAGAAACACAGGCTTCTGTGCTACAGTTCCACGCAGTTCTCAGCCACCTGGACCCTGCACAGCCTCAGAGTGAAAAGGCTTTACTAGTATGTGGATGTATGAAATGTCAGTAAATGATCCTCTATGTAAATTGCTGTAATTTCTTCTTAAGACACATCAAGCAAGTCCTCCATGTTTCCAACCACAAGCCTTAACTGTTTCCTGCCTGGCATGTGAGTAAGTGAAGACCATATCACTCACAACCCAATTACTCTCCATTCTTCTGCCATGATCTGAATGTGACCTTCTTTGTTATAAACAGATCTAACCATGTCCAATATTCACCTTGGGCCTTATGTCCCCATTCCTTACATGGTCTCAAGAATATGACTTTGATATCTCAGACCTTTGTCCCCGTTTCTCATTTTTGAAGCAACATTTGAGTACAGTTATCTTATTATCTAAAACTGACACTTACAGAAGAAAATTATCATTTATAGTTAAAGTAGGCCAAGTGTGGTGGCTCTTATGCATAACGCCAGTGTTTGGGAGGCTGAGACAGAGGATCAAGAGTTCAAGGTCATCCTCAGCTACAAAGCAAATTCAAAGCCAGTTTGAGTTACATAAGTCTGTGTTTCAAAAAGAAGAAAAAAAAAAAAAAAAAGAAAGAAAGAAAACCAAACATAATGACCTACAGGTCATACCCTGTCTGTACTGTGTGCTGCATACAATGTTGTTGTCCAAGAACCAGAAACGCACCCAACATGAGCGACCTCGGGAACTGGCGGCTGCTGCTATTCCTGTTTCCCCCCACGTGCCCCTGCCACACACCCAGGGAGATTTCTTGACATTTGCTGTCGTGGAACGATAACAGACTGAGTCAGTCAGGAACAGTGGAAAACTCTGACAAATAACTGCACACCGCACTGCCACGGCACGGAGCAGCTACGGCTGCCACCAAGATAAGGAGGGTTTCTCTCTGCAGGCTCAGACCTCTGAGCAGCGTGAACAGAAGCCTCTTCACACTGGCAGCGCTGCCGCCGCCGCCGCCGCCGCCGCCGCCGCCGCCGCGATCTAGTTTATCAGTCACTCGGACACATTCTCCCTTCATCAGGGCATCTTTGCATTTTGCTTTGTCTTCAAAACACTGGGGCACAAAGGATGTTCTTCATCGTGCACTGCTGAAACAAAATCTTGAGGTACGGCAAAAAAAGGAAAAAGAAAAAAACCTTGCCCTAAATTCCCTTTCAAAAGTGAAGCATGAAAGACCTCAAGCGGAGCACACAGCACTATTGTGGAAAAGGCCAAGGCCAAGGCCGGCAGCATGGCTCTGCTGCTGCGTCCTCAACAGTGAATAACAACAATAATAAAAACACCCCGGGAGAAAGGCCCCTCCAGGAAATGAGATTTCTCTTTGTCCTTCCTCTTTATTGTCATTAATATCCACGGGCCCAGCTGCTTCCTTTCTCCAGCTAATCCTAAATCAATGCTATGATACTGACCCTTTTTTACTGAGTCCCCTGGGCCTATGACACATCTCCTTATACTCGCTCTGAGCCCCAGAAATTTCAAATGTCTTTTTAATTGAGCAGCAAAACAGAAAGCCTGATTATCTGACTTAGTTTGGTACTGATCTTAAAAATAATTTTTAAATTTTAAAAGCCTTGAAACTTGGATTTAGTGAATCTACTTGGACATTTAAATACCTTTTAATTTGAAGTCATAAGCTAAGATACAAAAGATAATCAAAATCAAATGTTTAAGTAACAGAATATGTAATATTTCTTTATATGTAAATTATCACAAACTCTCTTTCCATAGTGCCACATGGTTTTGTAAAAAGGGAGATGCAGGCTGTCTAATTTTTCTTACATAACTATACAGTTACACACCAAGCTCATGGAATCAATTTCTTTAGTGCCTACACTTTCAGGATAAATTGTATTATTTATGACTGAAGTTGGGTTTTTCAAGCATAAAGATACACTACAAACGCGAACTGCAGTGGTATTTTCAGGAGGAGTCTGGTACCACGTTGACTCCTGCTGGACTCTACCGAAAGTTCTGTTAGTCTAGGCAGCAAAATGACGCTGACTCAGAGGACCAATCAAGGCCACAGCAACATGCAGAGCTATTTGTAACCCATTTGGGTTTTTTTTTCCTGATAAGTGAAAAATGCATCTTTAATGAAACCCTGTACAAGAAATAATGCACAAATTAATGCAGATCTAAAGCAGTTTCTCCTGTGTGGCCATTCTTTGCCAATTTAGGGGGTCACCTCATAATTTAAAACATGATGCTAACTGTCTCCATACTCATAGAAACATATGACGCCCTCTTCCTGACTAACACTTGACTGTAGCTCTACAGAGAGGCATTGCTAGACATTATGTTTGTTTTCAAATCACTTTTCTTCATTTCCTTCCTATAATTCTCCACTACATAACCTGACATGCCTAAAAGCTAAAATCTGTCTGGAACACTGAACTGGGCTGAAGGGGAGTTATCGTCAGCAGAAGCTCACACCTGTCACCAACAATAATCAATGCCCACGTGTTCAGTGAGCCTTCAGGGACACACTTCTGTATGTGCCACACTACTGTGTAACTATTCTGATTCGTCCGTTTTCTTGTAAATGTAGAATACCCTCCCACACTGAACTGACATTGGTCTCTTCTCTGCTGAGGAAATTCTCAGACATTTAACGGCCCTTTCTCACATTTTATCCCCTTATCTCAGAACAGGTACAATGGCCTTAGCCTATGAAATGTCAAGTCCCCACTGTAACCATGAGTTTGCTGGCTTAGCAGAGAAATACTGTTATCCAAGGCTCAGGGACAAAGGCTCTTTTAACTGTTTAAGTACGCATTCTCCAAAGGATGCTTGGCTTACTTAATGGTAATATTTGGTTTTGTATGATTTTTGGAAATTGATTTTTAGAGCCCTAGACAGAAACCAAAGCTTTTCTTTTTTTTCTATTAGAAGTCTCTATTCTTGACTTTGCTCCATTTCACTGAGAGAGTGATTTAGTTCCAATATTCTTCACGTTAGAATTACATTGTAGGGGGACTTCTGCAGCAAGCTTGGACATTTAATCCCAGAGTGTTAGGCAGTATGGAAACACTCACTAGTTCAATATATTGCATGTTTCCTTCCAAGAAATTACAAATCTCATTGTGTGGTCTGGACATGTAATTGCCAAAATTGAATAGAAGAAAAAACGCCAGGAAACAGCAATCCGGGAAGGTATTCACCGAGGTGTCTGTCTTCTGCAGCTACTTCAATAGCCCCATGCACACCTGATTTTCAACCCTAAAAACAGTTAAATACATAGACTAGTGAACTGCAGTCCCAACAAAGAAAGAACTGAAGTTTTCACCCTTCACAGGGGCGGCAACACTCGAGTTCTCCGTTGGTGGAGCGCAAACACTCAGCTCGCTTTGATAGCACTCAGCCCTGGCTTCGAAAAGCACTGCCATTCCTGCTCCTGTATTTTGTCAGCCAGGCGACCAAGAGTAAGATGGCAGGCGCATTTTCTACCTCGACTTGTTAAAGTTACAACTGCAAAGTTTCCATTTACTCCCAATTCTTTAAAATAATCTGAAAAATAACAGCACACAAAATCTGTAGGTGGATACACTAGGAGAAAAGGCAGTGAGAGTACCCCACCCACTAAAGTCTTGAGAGACATACATACCAAGGCCTTCAGATTCAAAAAGGCATGTTTCGTCCACCCCCAAGTCTCGGCACCAGGATAAGAAATTGGCTGTGTTGTCTCGGGCAAAGAAGGAGCCCGAGGGTGCGCTGGCTTTGCAGGGAATCTTCTTCAGTGGAAGAGTCTGGAAAAAAAGAAACCTCAGTCTGGTGGGATGCTGGGCAAAGTCATCGCAGACACATTAAAAATGCACTTACGCTTTCAACAATATGCGTTGGAATTTATCTCACGCTGATAAACATGTTTGTGAAAAACAAAGAAAAAAGGTAATATTATGAAAACTCAGGAGACAGGAAGGCTATGCAGCTCCCACACACCCTCATCTCAGGAACACTCACTGTAAACGCACAGGAGGCCTTTCCCTAATGCAGACTGATTTTTCTTTTTCTTCTGAGATTAATTTTGGGTTTTGTTTCAACTAAATAATCTATCAGTTTTCTTCACAAAGTGTGTAAAATGTATACTACAAATGCAATGAATGTATGCTATGATGCATGCAGATACAGCATCAAGTTCATAAAACACAGAAAGTGTGCATGAGCTGAAACTAACAGGCAGGAGAAGAGATCTCTACCTCACATCTCTCCACGCTGGTATCAAGAAGATATATTTAAAGTCTTTAATGATAACATGATAACGATCTGTAGAAATCCTTCCAGGCTCCTTTCTTTTAGACAAACAATGTAGCATGACCATATAGAAATAAATCATGTCTGAACTCCCATTTTTACCTTCAAAGGTACTGTTTACATTCTATGTCACATCACTTTTGGCTTAAAAGGAAATGCTTCGGATATGAATGTTTGTGAAGCAAAGAGACAATCCTGCTAACATTTTCCCCAGAAATCATAGCCAAGAACCGCTGCTTGGCCCTTCAGCAAGTGTTACAGGCTTTTTCTCTTACAGAGCAGAACTAGTTTCCAAACACCACGCAAAGCCAAGGAATTCATGTGATGTTAGAACCCAAGTCACACATTTGGCAGATGTGTCACTTGGGACCTTGCTGAAAGAGCACGAAGATCCAGGGAGAATAATTTGTCATTTAGACTCGGAGACAGGCATGCTCTCTATTCACAGAATAAGCAATGTGCGGTGGGTTGCTTCGTTCATTTACAGGGCAGTATAGCAACATGAAACAGTGGCCTGATCGAGTGGGTGAAGTTCCACAGTTCTTCACACCAAGGGGTTCTACGGCTATGTCATAAAAAATGTCTGTTGCTGTAGCCTGGAAGGGCCTGCTATCTGAGAGGCACATCTTTCCACTGAAGATTAAAGTTGACACAGAATACAACCACTGGCATTTTTACATGAATAAACAAGTGTGCATGTTTTAGGCACTAGTGTTACGTTAAACTATATATGCATTTATTAATAGATGTTATCCATGGGGCTGCCTATGTGGTAATCACTCTTTTTGCTTTTCATTGGTATATGTTGATTGTACAAAACGTCAGGTTACACGGTGACGTCTTCACGCATACAACGTATTTGACCGAATTCACTTTGGGCGTCACCCGGTTCTCCCTTCCCCGAGTTTGCTCTCTCATCCCTAACGCCTCTTCCACTTTAAAACCTGGACACTACCCATGCAATATGTGTCCTTCTGAATCCGGCTTCTTTTGCTGAATATGCTGATCTCCAACTCTACCCACTTCCCTGCAAAGGACATAATCCATTCTTCTCTATGTCTAATTCTCCAGTGTGTGGCATATATCACATTCTCTTTAATCACTCCTTCATGCCCTTGGTGGACACCTAAGCTGAATCCCTAGCTTGGCTATTATGAATGACAATATGATAAGCAAGGGCATATGGCCATCTGCGTGTGAGGCTGACTGACTCCTTCCAGCAAATGCCCAGGACTATTTTAACTGGATCATGTTCAATTTTTAGTTTTGTGAGGAATTTCCTTACTGATTTCCATAGCAATTGGACTGATGTACATTTAGTCCCGACACAGTATGCTGGTTCTTCTCCCCCACTCTCTCTCGCCCCCCACCCCTCTCCCCCACCCCCCATCCCCCACCCCTGCAACCTTCCTAGCATTTGTTGCTTTTCTGCCACATAGTAACATCTAGTTAACTGATCTAGTTCAGGTATCAGCAATGGTTTTCAAAGAAATGCCTCCACATAGGAGTCTCAAAAACAATCATAACTCTCATAGTATAATGTTTCCTTTATAAACTATTTATGAACATCAATTAGTATTTTAAGCATAAAATCAAAATGTGTGTCTTTAAATCCAGCAGTTTAGTTCTAAGAATATATACTATTCAACATTGACTAAGTAGGAAAAATAGAAATAAAAATATATCAGGAGAGAGTTGGTGGAGTAACAGAGTATATAAATACAATGGATTTCATATGATCGTGTAAAAGGAATAAAACATACATGTACTTAGGCATAAATGTGATCAGAACATACTCTTAGGTATGTTCTATGTATTTACATGTATGTACTATGACTTCATTCTATGATGTATATAGGTATGCACAGATGACCTAGACATAATGTTAAATTTCATATAAAAACATTACAACTTGTATATTTATAAAATAAAAATACAAATATGTCAAGAAGAATATGCATCAAATTGGATAATAATTACCTTTGAAGAAGGGACTTGGTGATTAAGTAGGATTTTGAGTGTGGTGAGTGTGACTAGGGAACCAATTCCTTTTTACATTTTGATTGACAGATTCTAATAGGCACATGTGGATAACGGTCATCATTTGAATAGCAGATCAGGTGAGAAAGCAAAGCTTTTAGCTGATGTTCCATAAAATGTATTTGACTACTTGTCTACTTTCCCTCAAAAGAGAGATAATATCTCCATGCCTCCTAACCCTTTTCAAACAGGGTATTTCCCATGTATAATAAAGATACTCAATGGTACAGGTTAAAGATTTCACTTGAGGGATGAACACTCAGCATAAAAACGGAATTGTTATAGCATCAGGGTGCTTAAGCTTCAAAGGGGCAGCAGTGACTACTCTCTGACACTGAATGTCTCTGATGCCCACAGTGGTCACGCACAGGAGATACTGGCTCCACCCCTGACACATGATGGCATTAAGAAGGAGTAACCCAGAGTCTATAGTGTCCATCATAGGGGAGGCACATAATACATGTTTACATATGGATCTCTCTACTAAAATGTTAAACATCTTGAGTTAAGTAATTAACAGTACGGCATCTTCATCTTCTGGATGAAAAAGTTGAGCTTGTACACAGTTCAAACTAAATCACATCCACAAGCTTCAACTATTCCATGATAGCTCAAATTTGCTTTAAATCCAGAGTATTTCAGCATGTGGTATTTTCCAAATTTGGGCCAAGTAAGGTTGAAGAAGAATTAGGTATTATCCATTACCTATTCCACTTATTAAGTAAAGTAAATCAAAAGAACTAGGTAAATTAAAAGAACTATGCTATCTTTAATTTCCTTTACATTGTTAACTGAAATTTTAGTTCTGGCAGTTCAAACAGGTTTTTTTTTTTTTATTCACAAAAGCTCAAGGCAGACTCCTATTTTTAATTACATCAAGTAGACATTTCAGATATAAAGCAGAAGATGATGTGGTACTGGCCAAGAAGTAATATTGTTTCTTTTCCAAAAGGTATGTGGAGTGTGCTGTTGGAATATATGGGCAATGAAGTCACTTTTTCCACAGTGGAAATAACGTTTCCATTTGCACCCTGTTGCTCTCTGATTCCCTGTATACTTTATTGAAAAGTAATCTCTCCCAGTAAAAATTTTTTGCTGACATCTGGAGTATCAAGGTGTGTATATTCAAAACCACGCCACTTTAGACAGAATAAAAATGAGAGCTGGAAAGATGGTTCAGTTGGGAAGGACACTGGCCTCCAATGGTGATGATCTCCAAGTCCCACATGACGAATGAAAAAAAAAAAAAGCTCCAGAAAGTTGTTCTCTGACCTTCACACATGTGCAGTGATGCATGTGCAGTGATGCATGCACACCCACACTTATATACATACAATAAAGAAATAAATGTAACAGACTGGAGAGATGCTCAGAGATGAAGAGCACTTACTGCTCTTGCAGAGGACCCAGGTTTGGCTCCTAGCACCCACATCAGACAGCTCATAGACACCTGTAACTCCAATTCCAGGGACTCCAATGCCTTCTTCCGGCCTTCATGAGTACGGCATATATTTGGTGCACAGAAACTCACACAGGCACATATATATAAATAATAAATAAACATAAAAATCCACCGTTTTTAAAAGGATGAAATATGCTCTTTAAGATAAAAATTATATTACATTTTAAACAGAAAAATTAATCATTTTTGTCATTACATTCTTCTTAAAACTCGGTAATAGGACCTTGTACTTCAACATTGACTGAATACAGAAGAAACGGAAAGCATCAAGCTGGAATTCTAAATGACCCTCTACTTCTTCTCTAAGATAAATTGCACATGATTGAGATCTGGCTTTTGATGCAAATTCTGTGGTGGCCATCATGTTGTGATATCACAAAAATACTCAACGAGAAGAAAATGCAGAGGTTTCTGACAGTATAGGCTTGCCATAGCTTTCATCCTTTGAAGTCGTGAGGATAATCGCTTAAAAGGTCCGCCACACTCCAGTGTAAGGTCCCACAGCCAGAAGCAGTATATGGACAACACAAATGGGAATCCAAGAGTTATGCATTTAAAAAATACAAGTCACAAAGTTGGAGGGTAGGCAAGTGGTGGTGGATCTGTGAGGAGCAAAATGGGAGGGGCTGGGGTGAATATGATCAAAACACATTGTAAGAAAATTACTAAAGAATTAATAAAATATTAAAAATTAGAGTTAAATATACACATAGACTTTTTTTTTTTTTTGAGACAGGGTTTCTCTGTGTAGTTTTGTGCCTTTCCTGGAACTCACTTGGTAGCCCAGGCTGGCCTCGAACTCATGGAGATCCGCCTGCCTCTGCCTCCTGAGTGCTGGGATTAAAGGCGTGCACCACCAACCGCCTGGCTACACATAGACCTTTACAGTTACTTGGAATAAATCTCTGTTATTACATAAATTGATAGACAATGAAGATCAAATCTAGAGAGCCAAGCTCCAGGCTTAAAAGAGACCTGGGCAATAAAACAGTATTGGTAAGTTAGCAACCTCTGTCTGCTGGAACCCTGCCCAGGAGTTACAGATGCTCATTCATAATTACTAACAAGGAAGCAACCAAGACGGCTTCAGGAGTTGAGGTAGAAAAGGCTAGACAACAAAATATTAATCAGTGATTAGCAGAAATAAGCCATGGAGAAGCATAGAGAGACATTTAAAGTCTATTCGTAAGTAAGAGATGCCAATCAGCAGTGCTGGAAAGACACACGCCAACTGACTCAGCTACGTAACAGTCTGTAACAGGCAAGGTCAGAGAGACAGCGAAAAGATTTGGGAGGCTGGAGAGATGGCTCTCTGGTTAACACTTGCTGATGAATCATGAAGACACCAGGCAGCTCCTAACTGTCTCTAACTCTAGCTCCAGGGGATCTGATGACCTCTTCTGCCCTCGAGTACCCAAACGTACACATGTGCACACATTCACACAGACACATGTGTGTATACACTTACATAGATACATGCATGTACACCACAAAATTTATTTTTTAAAAATCTGGGACAGTGGGCATGGGGAGAATCTTAGGATTCTAAGGTCAGTGAGACTATTCTGTATGGTGCCATGTTGATCGACACCTGTCATTATATACTGTCAAAATTCATGAGTAGAATGTGCGACCAGATGAGTGGACTCTAGTGATCTTGTGTGCTGGTGAAAATGTGTTAATGAAGAATCATGGATGGTAACAGATATACCAGCCTGATGAGCTTACACCAGAATTTTAATTTAACCCCAAAACATCTCTAACATTTGGAATCTGTAACAGCCAAACTCTTCAAGCAGAAAGTAGAAAACAGGGCCCTGGTGGCTTCAGGGTAAGTGAGAATGGGAAACATGGCTTAATGAACACTAAGTACAAGAAACAGTTGATAAGCCAAGGTGCTCAGAAACGGGCTACACATTTGAAAACCACTGAGAGAAAGGATCTGCCATGTTCTCGTACAGAAAGTAATGTGATGCTTATGTTAACTACATTGATTTTAAAATTTAGTGTGTACACACATCTGTGCTGTATATTGAAAGTCACAAATATGTGCAATTTTTGTCAATGACACCTCAGTAAAGCTGAAAAAAATGACTTCTATAACATGTTTTATGTTATTCAGTCGCCTAAGAAGCAACAGATACTTTTCAAAGGAGGAAAAACACAGTTGCCTTTTGTTTTCTTTCGTTTGCTGGAATGCAGCAGGAGAAAAATAGATATAGATATGTAGATATAGATAGATAGATAGACAGATAGATCTGATAGTAATAATCAAAGAAAAACAATTTTATATACTTTGGCAATGAATACATTCTTTCAATTTCTGTTCATTTGATTTTTTTTGAAACAGGGTCTCTCTATTCTGTAGGCTTGCCTGTTCTGGAATGTACTATGTAGACTAAGCCAGCCTCGAACTTACAGAGATCTGCCTGGCTCTGTCTCCCAGGTGTTGGAACTAAAGGCGTGCACCACCACACCCTGCTCTTTCAATGTTTATACATCATGCACTCACATGGGACTCCTTACACAAGAGCTATCTGTGAAAACCTTCTGTTCTCTCTTTCCACTGCTTATGTATGGATCAAGAGATCAGCTTCTTAAAAGCTCTGGAAGTTTACCTCTGAACTTTAAAATCCGGTTCGTTGAAGTAGCTTCTTTAAAAAACTCAGTAGACATTTAATCTAATTCAGCTCACCCTGTCCTTAGCAAACCACAGTTCGGTGGTAGCTGTAACTCTCCCTGGTGAGGACTGAAAGAAGAAGAGATGTGACCAAGGTTCTTTCTACCCTCCACCCTTGCTGAGGAGTCAAGACTCAGATCACACAGAAGTGTGATTACAGTGGAAGCACAAGCCGTAGTCTAAATTCAGCTCTCAGGGGTCTTTAACGTTCTAGACCTAACTCTGGGTAAAGGCTGATGGCGCATCGGTGTGGGAACATCTTACTGATGATCAGCCACTTATAGAGCTGAACAAGAGGCCAGTGCATTCCAGAAAGTGAGTCACCTGACAAACTTGAGCAAGCTGGGCATCGAGAAATGAGGACAAGACATGGAGCAACTGGAAATGCTGACCAGGAAGAAAACAAAAGGTCTTTATGCCCAGCAAGTATTTATAAAACTATATTCTCAGCCAAGGTCACAAGCTCCTGAAGGCCTTGCAGAGGCTGAGGAGAATACATAAAGATGGGAGTGGCCGGCTCTGAGGTGCTATGAGGATGATGGGACCCTGGAAAGTGGGATACAAAATTCCCTTAAGAGTAGATATTAAATTTCTCATTTCCCACAAGTACTATGTATGCTCTAAGAAGTAGTCATTTATAAATATTGGTAACAAATTTTTTGTTCACAGTCAGTAATCCCACTGCTATTGTAAAAGTTTCTTCTCAGTACCTGTCTCAAATTAGTAAAAGCAGAAGTACACCTTCAGGAGCTCACAGCTCTTCTGTGGCTGTGCTCTGGAAGCCAACACATATTAGTGAGGTAGGTAGAGTCCCAAACACACTGAACAAGGGCTGTGTTGCTCCATGTGTGTTCCTTAATTTTTTAATTTCAATGAATTGCAGAATAATTTGGAGGCATACCACCTGTGTCCATCAATCAACTAGACGGGGCTAAGAACAGATATTTAATCTATTTAACCTTTTTTTAAACTAGGCTCCAACATTTGTGTTGAGGATTAAATGAGATAGCATGAAGAGTACTATTGTAAGTCCCACGTTAAAGCTTATTTTCAACAATAATATCCTTTCCAAGTACATGTCTAAACTCCCAGCTATTTACAAAATCCGTAGTAAGGATTAAATATAGTATATATATATATATATATATATATAGAGAGAGAGAGAGAGAGAGAGAGAGAGAGAGTATAAATATAGTATTGATACTATCACGTCTGTTATCACCATAATAAGCTAACATATACACGGGAAAAATTAAACTTTAATTAATTTAATTTAATTTGTTTAATTTAAACAAATGTTTTCTGTTTATAGAAATTACAATTTGCTTCTTCCTTCTTCTGACTTTCTCCATTGTGTTGTGTATTAATCTCTTATTTCTATTCTAATCAGAGGAAGGTTTTCAAAGGGCAAATCTGGTTGTTTGTAATTCTAAAATCTTCAGTGACTCCCTAGTGCATATGGTACAAAATTAAACCTTTCCAGAGAAAGGTTTCCACAGCTTGGAGGAGCCCGGCCCTCCCACTAGTAGAAGATTTTCTCTACCACCCTGCCTCCCATCTCTCTTCTAGTCGTGCTGGGTCTGTTCCCACCCTTGCATTCTCTGCTTGCTGCCCCTCACTGCAGGCTGCTCTCCAACAGTCCTCTCTGCCACCCACACATCTCTTGCTCAGCTAAATGCTGGCCTCGGGTCAAGTGTCATGCAAAATGTAACCCTTCCTGTTTACTTTCAGTGGAAGAAAATCCACATTATACCTGCAAGTTTTTTTCAGTCAACTGACTTTCCTTCCAGACTGTAAGTTTTAAGAGGAACAGGATAGATTCTGAACTTTATCCCAGCACCTGATATAAAACCTGCCAAACAGAACTCACCAGACACTGACACATAAACAGGATGTGTCTGCCGCTAAAATGCACACACACACACACACACACACACACACACACACACACACACACACGAGAGAGAGAGAGAGAGAGAGAGAGAGAGAGAGAGAGAGAGAGAGAGAGAGGGAGAGAGAGAGAGGAACACATACACACACTACACACACACACACACACACACACACACACACACACAGGAGAGAGAGAGAGAGAGAGAGAGAGAGAGAGAGAGAGAGAGAGAGAAACACATACACACCACACACACATGAGACAGAGAGAGAGAGAAAGACAGAGAGAGAGAGAGGAGAGAGAGAGAGAGAGAGAGAGAGAGAGAGAGAGAAAGAGAGAGAGAAAGGAACACATACACACACCACACACACACACACACACACACACACACACACACACACACGAGAGAGAGAGAGAGAGAGAGAGAGAGAGAGAGAGAGAGAGAGAGAGAGAGAGAGAGAGAGAGAGAGGAGCACACACACACACATTGCACACACACAGAATCAGTCCTAGCAGTTCTGACTGCCCCTTTAGGCTTTCTATTTGTCACTAATGAGCCACCGCTCCAGCTCACAGTACTGACACTCTTTAATGTCTTAGGCATTAAAAAACGTAGAGATTCCAAAATGTCCCTCCATTTCTGGGTTAGGTGGATTGGGTCTCTCCACACCGCCATCAGATTAGCCTTCTGAAGTGCAATGCTGCTAGTAATTCACCAGCTACAAACTGCAGTTCAAAGGCTCAAAACTTGCCAGCTTCGCCATGTCATGTGCAAAATAATTTCCCCCCACACTCTCCACAACAACACTAAAATATCAGAAAAAAAACCTTTACTCATTTGCTTGTATGTGTCTTCCATCAGTAAACCAATCTGTGATGTGAGAGGGAGCCACAGGCTATTTGACATGGGCATGCTAATCTGTGATCTATCCCCAGGCTTCCACTTTCTGGTGGCAAACCAAGATGTCTTTGTAACTTAAAGTTTTCCTTTGTCCATCCAGCTCCCACGTCCTCAAGGTCCTGCAGCTGCTCAGACCCAAATGAACACACAGAGGCTTAAATTAACTATGAACTGTATGGCCTATTGGCTCAGGCTTTTTGCTAGCTAGATCTTACATCTTAAATTAACCCATTTTTTATAAATCTATACTTTGCCATTGTCTTTATTCATTTGTTTCCCCATGCCCCAAACACTGGACTAGTCTTTGATTTCCACACTATAATACTCATTTCCAGATTGCTGCATGTCCACCTGGTCTCAGGGTCATGCAGAAGTCACCTACCTTCCAGTTCCTCTGTCAAAACCTTACGTAGTGTGGCTGTTATTTCTCACCTGGTCTGGACAATTCCTTTGGGTTCATTCTCCACAGTCAGTGTCATTTATAACCAGATCTTATCACACTTGTGTTTAAAGTGCTTCAGCAGCACAAGTCTCAGCTCCTATCTCAACCCACAACTGTTTCATGCTCCACTATCACATGTAGACACATTCTGCTCCCCGTCTTGAAGTCATCATGGCCCTCCACACAGCTCCTGACTGAAACACTGTACTATCTCTGCTTGCCTAATTTCCATTCACACTTCAGAACAATCTAAAATCTATTTTCTTCAAGATTACACTGGGTGTTTCTCTTTGTCATTTTCATTTCCCAACAATTTTTATGAATTGAGATTCACTATTTGTTTAATTATTAGCTTACTGTGATTTTCCCTTGCTAGACTACAAAGGCAAAACCATGTTGGCAGACCTGCCCCTATCATAAAACATGCAGTATACACATACACTGAATAATTTGCTGAGTATCATAATATACAAATCACCAGCAGCCTGTCTTGTCATTATTTTTGTATTGATGAGTACATTTTTATTCACTTAATTAAGCAAGAGGCTCTCTAAAAGGATAGAGTATTGTTTTAATATTTCTACTTATCAATATTTTGTGCATAATTAGCACTTAAATGCTTATCAGCTACAAAGCATCTTTGAAAGATACTGTATGACAGGTTCACCAGTCAGAAAGACCTAGTCCAAGGGATAACATCTGGAGAGTGAGGAGGAAGCCTCTTTTACCTTAGGAAGACAGAAGAACCTTTGCAAAAATGTTCTGATGAATTCACCAAAGAAGAAGGCCACCTTGCTGTATAGCAAGGGGATGGAAGGGGAGGTCACAGGAAATATGATCGAATGGGCAGCTGGGGATCAGAGCACGAAGGTCTCCAGTGTAAGCAAACATTTTGACTTGTCTCTAAGCAGTGAGGGCTCCACGGAGAATTCTGATCAAAGAAGTGATGTCGCTGACTTGAGTTTTAAATTACCCGATGGTCAGACCAGCATTCAGTAGAAAAGCCACTCAGAAATGTTTACTTTATTTCATCAGGGCACAAGGTACTAAGTGTGAGGAGGGTAGACTTCAACTTCCAGTCAACAGCTTCAAATTGGCAACCACGAGTATGGGCAACAACATACAACTTATTTCCCATTTGTAATTTACAATTAATAAAGTACACATACATGCATACATACACACATGCATATACTTATACATGAGTGTTCATACATATGCACATGAGTATGTGTGCATGTGTGTGTGAGCACATGTGTGCCTGTGTATATGCATACATATGTATATGTGCAGAGTGTGCATTTGTGGGTACGTGCACACATGAACATGAGTGTGCTTATGTATGAGCACTCATGTATAAGTATATGCATGTGTGTGTGTACGTATGCATGTATGTGTGTAGGCACACTCGTGTTCATGTGTGCACGCACCCAAAAATGCACACTCTGCACATATACATATGTATGCATATACACAGGCACACATGTGCTCACACACACATGCACACATACTCATGCATGTATGTAGACATACACATATGCACACACTGATGCATGCATGCTCACACATGAGTGCACACATGCATATTTACACACACACACATGCACATGCATACATGAAGAATATCCTTGTCCAGAAAACTTAGGGCTCTTGGGTTTCAGATTTTCTTAGACTTCAGAATATATTCACAGATATGAGAGGTTATATATTGAGAGAAACTGAGTATAATAAGATGCTCATCCATGTTTCATACACATCTCATACATACAGCCTTTGTAGCTGTGATTTTACTCTATCTTCAGGGCTCCTGCTTATTGGATATGGCAGGTCACATGAGGTCAGATGTGGGATCTTTTCCCCCTGTGACATCATATCAGTGTGGAATGCTCCAGTTTCATATTGGAGAAGCACAACCTCTATGTTGACATACACACACACACACACACACACACACACACATAATTATATACACACATACATATAACACATAAATGTATACTTAGAAGCATACAAATGTATGCATACATATTCACATATATATGCATATATACATATATACATCATATAATATGCATAAATGTGTGCACATATGCATATATAAGTATTTGCACACTCATGATACAGGTAAAATTAAAAAATCATCTTTCCTCCTAAAAATCTCCAACTGTTCTCATTTATTCTATAAAAATCTATGACGTCTATATTCTTGACAGCTTTCCCCACCAGACAGAATCAGTGCATACTCCTGGTATGTACTGGGAGGACCCTGAATTTGAGATGAGCAAAACTGCCTTTATTTTAGTAAGCTCTAACGCAAGCTTACCATTCCCCTCACCAGTGTAAAAGGAAAAAAGGTGTCTTCCCATCAAGTGAAGACGTGGGTTCATTTGTAAAGGCAGCAGACACTTGGAAATATTACTCCCTGCTCGACTTTAGAACTCTAGTGTTCATTTCAACTAACATCAGATCACGGCTTTAAAAGGCTTGTTTCTGTTGAGCTTCTGTTTATTTATAATGTTGTGAAGACAGTTTCCACTCCTAGGATTTAGTCAATAAAGTTGCTTTGGCTTGTGTTGTTTGTGGAATTATGTCTTACTACATGAATTTAAAAAGTGCGTCCCAAGAGAATCTGGGCTGTCCACCCACAGTCAGAAGCGTGACACAGGAAGCCCTAAGGACTTGTGGTCTGGAAGGAGGACTTGAGCATCCCTCAGGAGACGGGCACAGAGCACACACTGCCTGCAGTCATCCCAGTGCAAAGTTCTCCTCTTCCTCCACACCTGGGGATTTCATTCTTTATCAACAGTCATGACTGAGCCAGTTTTCTTGACCTCCCCCCAACTTGACTTCAATGTATCACTCTATTATTTTGTTTTAATGTGGGGCAATGATTGCAATCCATCCAGCAGACAGGCAGGCTGTGCTGGTGTGAAATTAGACATGACCAGGGAAATAATACCAGCACAAAACGCATCCCAGACAGCTTCATGCATGGTATAGAATGCATATCCAAACTGCCGACTGAAACAAAGGGAGCATTCACACAACAGCCCCGGAGGACTCAGGAAAGTGCTGGAAGCTCTGCACTGTAAATGACCTCATCTGAAAACACTATGCCGGCTCTGGGATGGAACAGAGTACTTTCCCTGGGCCACACACACAGAAATAGCATGAGCACTCACATTTTAAATTACCCAGAAATCCTCAGACACTTGTAAATGAAGAAATACCTCTTTTCCTTAATTTTCAGCTCCTTATAAAAAAAGGCTGTCATTTAAAAAACCTGAGTGTTCCTCTTTTTACAAAATAGCTTGCAAAGTCACTATTGATTTGTTCAAATGCCTTGAATTTCTCCAAAGCATTTAGAAACAGCTCATTTTCAAACAATTAATTTCTCATTTTCCATATGGGGAGAGTTATTTTTCTTGACACCGTATTCTACATTCTCCTGCCTCAAAAGCAATGACTAAGTTTGGGCTATCGGATATCATGGAAACACTGGAGTCTCTTGCCAATGGGCCGGAATGTGGTTAAGGCAGGAAGTGGGCCTGACGGTGAAGAGATGATGTCACTGGAGAAAAATTCAGTAGATTTATTTCCTGCTAAGGAGCAAACTCTGCTAATGCTGGGAAGTCACACGGATGAAGTATGTGCATGTGTGTGCTCATGGGTCTGCATGTGTGTTTGTGTCTGTGCCTGTGTGTCTGGCTATGTGTCTCTGTGGGGGGAGGGCAGTGTATGTGCTAGTATTGGTCTGTGTGTCTGTCTGCATGCACTTGTATACATGTGCATGGGCATGCTTGTGTGTATGTCTGTGCACATGAATTTGTGAGCTACTATGTGTTTCACTTTTTTCCAACTTAGAATGTATTTGAATTTTTAAGTTTTCTGAAGTGTTAATTTGTTTCTTTTTCTGTTCCACATGTCTTTAATGGGAGTTATCTACACTATCAAACAACAGCTTTTGATAAGACTGGCATCACCTCCTAAGAGGTGGCCCTTTCCCAGTAGATTCACATGAACTTGAATCCACTGGAATCTAGGCAGGTTTCTAGGGCAGATGTTGCAGTCACCAGCCCCCATCTGTCCTTTTCTCCCCTTTCTCTGAGAGGGGGGCTCTCAGTGAGCATAAAATAGAGCTGGGAACTCTCTCTTGACATTGCCTGGCTCAGAGACCTCATCAGAAGCACGCTCACAATAAACAGGACCTGGGGTAAGGGACATAATGCCTCTTTCTTATTTAGCAAGGCTGTTCTTACGGGCAGGCTGCCATCTAACTATGCGACCAATGAGAAGGAAGATGAAGTGAGCATGGCAGGTGAGATCCACTCCAAGAGAAATAATATCCAACGGACACTACTCTGCTTTAACACCCCCATAAGTTCAGTCACAACATCAAATGTCCCCTCTTTCATAGTTCTAGCTCTTCCTGCATTGAACTAACTTTTCTATAGTTTTGTGAGCTTTGACTCAGGAACACTACGTTCTCTCAGTGCATAGTGAGTATCCTGAGAGTTGGCTGTGCCTATATTTCTAATCACCAGTCACAAGCACAGAAATCTCCTCACCAGAGATGTGACCCTTGTTTCTAACATGCACCCATCAACCAACCTTCCATCACATTTTAAATCCTATACATATGCACATAGGGATCGCAGCTATAGAATATTCACAGCTGATAGCATTCTGATGCTAAAGGTTGATAAAATGAGGACCTGGGTAGGCTACATATTTATCCCCTTGCCAGCTACCCTTAGCCAATAAAATCACACATTCTCAGAGAATTGACAGAAGTTGTTGCATGCTGACCTGAGCATGGGAACTCTCAGGCTTTCTTCCACATTTTCACACCAACTGCTCTTACCTTGGTTGTCAAATGGTGCCTGGGTGGATGGCTAATTAGGGACCCTAAAAAGAAACAACCTCATATTCCTGTCGCACTCACTATTTTATAGGGCAATCAGGATCAATTATGGAAAAGGTATAAGAAAAACAACATTATCTCATCTCCATGGTTCCTTCAACAACTGAGTGGAAAGATCCTTAATTACTGGAATGATGCCTCACTTCAGGCAAAAGTGTCTCCTGAGGACCTATCGGACAAGCCTCTGGCAGTCATTCTCCCTGTAATTCTCAAAGCCGAGTGGCTGTACACAGCACTAGCTGCCATCACTCACCTGCCCATCACTGCATGAAGCTGTGAAACACTGTAGTAACAGACCTTAAATCCTCCAAATGAACGGGTCCTGTCAATCCTACTATGTTCATTTCTATCTCCGTTTTCACCTTTGGGCAAACTGTGAGCCCTTCAGTTGTGCTTGGCCAGCAGACTCACACAGTACAGATCAGACCCTTGTCATCATCCTGAAAGCATCCAGTCTTCAGTCATCTCCTTGACTTAAAATGTTCGGGCCTGAGATATGGCTCATAGCGTAAAGGAGCTTGCTGCCACCTGACAACCTGAGTTCAATCCCCGGCACCCACCTGGTAGATGGAAAGAACTGACTTTCACAAGGTGACTTCCACCCTCTACATACACATGTGGTGTGCATATATGTGTGTGTTTGGGCACACACACATACATACAAACAATCTTCTTTTAAGCAGGGAAAAGTTATGCTGAAGGTGTAGCTCAGTGGCAGATTACACTCCTGGTGAGGGAGTGGTCCGAGATACAATCCCAAGTACCAAAAAAAGGTAAACTAATTCATAAAATAAAATGCAGTAGATACTAGAATCATCACAAGGCACACAAAAGCCACATAACCTTCCTATAAATAGTGCCATCGAATATTATTTTTCCTTGTGGATTTTGGACTTAAATTTCTTAATGCTGCTTCAAAAACAAAATTTGGAAATTTTCACATAGTCGGAATAGAAACACAATGGGGTAATTTCTCTAATACAGTCAATCAAAACAAAAAATCTAATATGTTAGAAAAATCTTTGAGTTTTACAACTCATTATAGGCAAATGTAAATTTTGAAATTCACAATAATTCTGTTGTCAGTTTTGGAGAAATCAGTCTAGTTCCCATCCCCAGATGAACTGTCAGATGTGGACACATTTTCTACAGAAGAGCTGTGCTCTAGAACATGTTCCACAGTATAGCTATGCTCTAGGACACATTTTCCACAGAATAGCTGTGCTCTAGAACATGTGGTTCCACAGAATAGCTGTGCTCTAGGACACAGGGTTCCACAGAAAAGCTGTGCTCTAGAACACATGGTTCCACAGAATAGCTGTGCTCTAGGACACATGGTTCCACAGAATAGCTGTGCTCTAGAACACGTGGTTCCACAGAATAGCTGTGCTCTAGAACACATGGTTCCACAGAATAGCTGTGCTCTAGAACACGTGGTTCCACAGAATAGCTGTGCTCTAGGACACATGGCTCCACAGAATAGCTGTGCTATAGGACATATGGCTCCACAGAATAGTTTTGCTCTAGAACACATGGTTCCACAGAATAGCTGTGCTCTAGAACACATGGTTCCACAGAATAGCTGTGCTCTAGGACACATGGCTCCACAGAATAGCTGTGCTATAGGACATATGGCTCCACAGAATAGTTGTGCTCTAGAACACATGGTTCCACAGAATAGCTGTGCTCTAGAACACATGGTTCCACAGAAAAGCTGTGCTCTAGAACACATGGTTCCACAGAAAAGCTGTGCTCTAGGATGCATTTTCCACAGAATAGCTGTGCTCTAAGGGAAGAGTTCAGTAATGTGACTCAGTTTGGAGGCTGTCTCCTGGCCTTTGTTCAAAGGCATGCACAAGCTTTAGACACCACAACAGGACATCACCACCCACAAAGTTAAAAACGGATGCATCAATGAAACTCATATTTAAATAAGAAAATTTATGATTCTGTGTTAGGTCATATTCACAGCTATCCTGAAGTACAAGTAACCCACAGGCTGCAGGTTAAACATGCCAGACCCCTGGACTAGGTCTTATCCTAACATGTCCACTTTGGAGCAGGACACAGACAGGAAGATGTGGAACTCAGTCTCCAAGATCAGGAAGGTGCTAGGAGGTATGCTGGTGCTGCCACTCCTGACCCGGATAAGAAGTGGGCATCCATGATATTGGGCTTCCCTGGGACTGTGGCTCTAGACTTAAATCTCTGAACTAGCCACAGATCTAAGAACCTACGTTTCAGGCCAGAGCTGACAAGCTCACAGGTGTCAAAACACTGCAGCCGGGCTAGGAACAGATTATGTTTCATCTCACAGCAAGACTCAGAAATTCCTGGCAAGCTGGTAACACACCCTCAATATATATTTCAAATCTTAAGCACCACAGAGTTTCTTTCTGTGCCTATGAGTGAGATCCGAGACTGAGAGTCTGAAAGAGATAAGCAATGGTTGTAAGATCGGTACAGCAGTGGACTATGACTGAGCAGCGAGCTGCCCTGTGTGCACTGCCCTTCCTAGAGGAGCCAGGGATGGCCCTGCAAGCACTCCCTACACTAGCTAATGCCCTGCAGAACTGAGGCTGGCATCCTCAATGACATTAGTTGATGTTATAGTGGAGGAAGAATGTCAAAACCTGGAAAACATAATGTGACAGTCACGGTACAATGCACGTCTCACCTGGGCACGGGTGAGAGGTCACTCGGTGGGATTCAGCAAGATCGGCTTTACAGAAAAATTTCGCATTAGTCGCTTGTGCTGTGAGCAGATGACTGACATGGGACACTCAGGGGGAGGGCTAGTTCTGGCTCATGGCTTATGCAGAGATACAGTCCATCATGGTTGGGAAGGCATGGCCGCCTGCGCTGTGTGTGAGTGAGGCAACTGATGTGGAGAAAGAGAGGGAACAGGAAGTGAGTCCAGGCTATGAACATCAAGGCCTGCCCCTAGTGACCCACTTCCTCCAGTGAAGCTCCACATCCTAGAAAAAGTGCCACCTGCTGAGGATCAGAGCTCAAAAACATGATCCTGTAGGGGACTCCACATGAGACCGCTGTAGATGTGGAGAACAGGATCGTATGGAGGGGACAGATCTCTGACTGAGGTAAGTTCCTTAAATTTGAATACAACTGGAGAGTCTCAGAGTGGAAAAATGCGTGGATGTGTGGAACTCTCAGGATAGGGCTGTCAGAACAGAATTAGGCCAATCAGCTCTGCTAAAACGTCCGGACCACTGGAAACCTAAATGTGCTTTAGAAACAAAGGCCTTTAGGTGTAAATTAAAGGCCAATGCCCTAAGTTGCTCCATACCACCACCACAACAAAGGGAAGATCTGATCTCCAAGCCCATCTGTGGAGCCTGAGTCCAGCAGTGAACAGGTGACATCATCAATTCCGGTCTCTGTTCCAAAGCTTCAGTTGTGAGCCACCATGTGGGTGCTGGGAACTGAACTTAGGTCCCCCAGAAGCACAGCCAGTGCTCTTAACCACTGAGCCATCTCTCCAGGCCCTGTCATTATGGTATTTCATATGTGTGCTTATTCTCTGTTTAACCTGCCCTTATCCCCCTAGTAAGGGGACTTATACATAAATATGACATAAGTAGTAAATACATACTAAATATGAAATGTGAACATTAAGGGCATATATACTGAAATAGTCATATAATTAGTTCACAACTCCGTATGTAAACAAGAACATTTATGCTGGTACCCCTCCCCCAGATCTGGTTCCTCTCCTCTCCCCAAATAGCCCCATCTTCTGCCTTCATGTCACATGTTCCACTTCCCTCTCTTCTTCTCCCTCCATTACAATTTCTTTCTTCTCTCTTCTGACCCCTTTTATAGCTTCATGACCTGTAAATATCATACACACACACACACACACACATACACGTGTGTAAACACACATACACAAACACACACACACACACACACACACACACACACATCTATGTCATGGCCACTTTTCTTTAGCTGTTATTTTTCACCTCAATCTGTACATGTAGCCCATATCAAGCCTTGTATAATCAGCTGACTAGGAATGAAACACGTCAGACTCCTTCACTCACTATTCTTATCCCTCTCTACGGCACAGCGCAATGTACTACTTGGCTCTGAGCTCCATCAAGGCATCTCACTGTAAGTCAGTCAGGACGGAAATACTCCTGGTAAGAAAAGCTCCAAGCTAACAAGCAGCTACCTGGATAGGCCATGGTCAGAAATTAAGAAAACAGAGAGAGAGAGAGAGAATTTTAATTTATTGGAAATATTTACTTTAATGTATTTGTGATGTTTTTACTTTGTAAATCTTGAGGAATTAGAGTTTATCACTAACTTTTCTACTCGATTATTTTCTCTTTGCCTCACCCCACATCGTTTATTTCCACACATGCTTACCCATATTCCTTCCAGATCATCATCCAGGTCATCATGGTTCACTTTCTGTTTAGTACTAGTACATCACATTCTGAACAAGACATTTTTAAGTTTAAAATTGTTTTATCTATTTTTGGTTTTGCCTCCTCTGACCAGGGTGCTCTTTCCCCTGAGCAGGGATTAAATGTGGGAGGTTCACTTCCTTCTTTGTACTTACTGTAGCCTTCTCTTAGGTAAAAGGACTTCAACCCTCCCCCTTAACACGTGCTTCAAACAGATCTAACCACCCAGGAGCCTCTGGAGTCAGAGAAACACTGATGTCCGAGGCAGCAACTCTTAAATAAGTAAGTGGAAAAGAATGTTGGGAGCCAAGGGGACTGGACCCTTTGAATACCTAGCCCTGGGGAGACACCTCATCATCAGTCTTATACACAAATCAGTAGAATTGTGACTGGTGGGAAGGAGCACAGGAAATACACAAGGGAAGCCTGCCTGGACCAGGATGTGCAAGGATCACCCTCTTTACTGGAGATGCCAAGTTTGGGCACTTGAACTGAAGTCAGAAAGCATGCAATCTAATCAACAAGCGTGGGCTTGTCGTCTGTTTTAGTTTCATCCTCGCAGGGCAATGGAGGGTTGCAAGGTGGCTCAGTGGCCAAACTCAGCACAAGTGTGAGGATCCAACTTTGAGTCCCAGCATCAACATAAAGGCCAGGTGGCATTATAGTCCTCCTGGAAGCCCAGATCCTGGGAGTCAGATGCCCAGGTCAGGCCGCCCAGCTATACTAGCTAAACTGAAGCAACTCTGAGTTCAAGTGAGAAACACAGCCTCAAGACACACGGTAGAAAACCATCGAAAAAGTTAGGCATAAATGTACACACACATGTGACCATGCTCACACACACACACTATCGATATTGCACACATATACACAAGCAAAACCAAGATATGAAATATAGGATATTAGAAAGTTTAGGTTTAGATTTCATTTCATCAAGAACCTCAAATCCTGTGATGTTCAGACTGATATTGAAAATTTGTCATCTTCTGATATATACACTAATTAAATCAAATTTTACATTAAACTGTCAGAGACGTGGCTCAGATATTTTCATACATTTACCACGTGATTCTGTTACCTCTATCGAAACCATACTATGTGAGGAAGCCGCCTACCAAGTAAAGGCAGAACTTTTAACACCCTAGAGAAGTTGGTTCTAAACTGAACATATTGATGCTCTTAGAGGTGAGTTACAGAATCCAATTTCTTTATAAGTGGAGTGTCTCACCAAATGAAAGCAGGCATGAAAGATTCTCAGTCTACAGCTGAAACATTTTCTATAAATTGCCTATCATATATCCAAACTTACTTTCAGAATTGAGAGCATTAAATAATTCTTAACATAGAAAACTGCGAATGTAGCAGATTTCACACACTTGTTCAAACATGTTTACCCAGCTGTAAAACTCCCAAATGAACCATCAATAAAGAGAAGAAAAGAAAATGCTTGGAAATGAGAAGATGAAATTAAAACCACTAGAAGAAATCCCTCAGGGATTCCTGGATAAGATGTCATTAATTAATTCAGAGGAAAAGCTGACAAGCTCATCTACTGACATTGTCATTGTTCCTAATTCAGTATGAAATGTAGGATAGTCATCACACACATACACACACACACACACACACACACAGAGATACATACATGCATACACTGACATATCCATTATACATACATGTACACATATATACACAGACACACACACTGACATATACATTATACATACACAAACACATATACATGCAGGCACACTCATATGCTGACATATACATACATGCACTCACATACATACAAACACACAAACATACAGATATGAAACACACACATATACTCAGTACACATACAAACACACACATAAACATACACAAACACACATATATACAGCATACATAGGCACATATAACACACATATATACACAGACACAAACATACACACACAAACACATACATATACAGACACACATACATGCAGACAGGAACACACAGATACACGCAAACACTGACACTCACATACATGCACACACTCATACAAACACACTCATATACGCATATGCACACAAATGCATGTACACAGGACACATACACACACACACTTACACACCCAGACTCACACACATGCACACACACACAGAGAGACTCATATACACACATATATACAAACATACACATGTACACAAGACATGCACAGAGACATACACACAAACACAGAATAGACATAATGCTGTAGCACGATTGTTACATATCCACAACTGAGAGGGTCTTTTTCCCCTAGGAAATAGTCAATGTAGTTCTAACCCCTAGGTTTTAGTAAATTCATTATCATTTAATATAGACTTATACCGAAGAGTAACAAAATGTTGTACAATCTAAGCAATCTCTGTCTCTCTCACCCTTCTTCCCTCTCTGCCCCCCTCTGAGATATGGTTTCATGCAGCCCAGGCTGGCCTTGAACTCTACATACAGTGAGGAGGACTGTGAACTGCTGAGGGATGTTCTGTATGTTAAATGGGTTGCTCTGATTGGTTGATAAATAAAACACTGATTGGCCAGTAGCCAGGCAGGAAGTATAGGCAGGACAAGCAGAGAAGAGAATTCTGGGAACAGGAAGGCTGAGGCAGAGAGACGCTGCCAGCCGCCGCCATGACAAGCGAGATGTAAAGTACCAGTAAGCCACGAGCCACGTGGCAACTTATAGATTAATAGAAATGTGTTAATTTAAGATAGAAGAACTAGATAACAAGAAGCCTGCTGTGGCCATACAGTTTGTAAATAATATAAGCATCTGTGTGTTTATTTTCTAAGTGGGCTGTTGGACTGTCGGGGCTTGGCGGGGCCCGGAGAGTCCACTTTCCAAGTGCCCCAACTCTCCTATGTTCTGTTTTCATGATGGAGAAAAGCTGCATTAAAGAAAACACAGTTTGACAAAAACATGTTTATGAATAATAATGGTCACTGTGACAGTAACCATTTTGATTTTCATCTTTTGAAAATGCTGTTTTGTTCACAGGCAAAGTGGTGCATGCCATTCTGACTTAAGAAGTCACTGTAAAATACATACGTTCTGTCAAAGACACAAAGGAAAATTCAGCCAAGAACTACTGTGCCAAATTGACTCAAATTAAGCTAGGGATCTCAAGCAGCAGATGTGAAGTGAGACTAAATTTTAACCTTCTCTTTAAAAACCAAAGCTGTGTTTGTGCACTAAAACAAGTTTATCACAACCACAGAAAAAGACTGGGATTGAAAAAATCCAAATTCTATAAAATCTGACTCCAGTTCTCATGAATTTGCAAGAAATTTTTTATTTTTTTTACTTTTGTTTGATAGTTTTATTATAGAAATAGGTTTCAAAAGAAAACAGTTGTAAAACCCTTGACCTCAACACTCCTCACATTGTGCATTTCCATGAAGACTGGGGGGCATGTCTATAGATGTGCTCACAGGGGCTGTTATGCTAAATATGGATATTTACAAATCACTGCTTTCTTCTAGTTAATCTAAAATATTCACTAAAGGTCTGTTAACTCTCCTTCATGTAGGGAAGGGATGTTGCTAGATGGAACAGTAGTTTTCAAGCAGAAACATACTTGTGAATAATAATTGCCACTGTGATAGTAACAATTTTGATTTTTATCTTTTGAAAATGCTGCAATTGTTCACACAGCAAAGTATATGCTATTTATCCAGAGCCGTCAATTACTAGGTTATAAGTAATTAGTGCTAATTCCATATTACAGATAGGAACTAAGACGCAGACGCAGCCAATTAACAGATAGCATGAGCTATCTCACGCTAACCCAGTACACAGGCAAAGTCCCTGAACTCCAGACCCATGCTCTGAGCCTGTCTCACATTCACTGTTGCAGGATTACAGCTCTGTGCATCTTTGCTTCTGAATTAAAAAGTCATCTTCCAAAACAAACAAAACCAACGAACTCCACAGTATTCTTAGCAGAGTAGTTTTCCTCTGTGTGATCCTGACCTTGGGCTCTAGTCTTTTTGTTCCCAACAAAAATGCAGGTTAGCAACACCTGTACATGGTGAGATAGGACTGTCAATGAAGCCTAGTCACATGCCATTTTCCTCTTCGCTGACTGCTTTAAAGTTTCTGTACAAACTGGCCTCCTTTCAGCATATGCTTTCTCACTGGTAAACTAAATGGAGGTCTGTTCCATTACAGTAGAGTTCACAGTATAAGGACAACTGTCTAATATAAAGCATTATATAAAGTACTTTCCACGGTGAAGCAAGGGCATCTAGAACTAGACTTGGAAGGAGCGTGTCTGTTATAGTCTTGCTCAGATGCTTCCTAGCCAGAGGAGCTGTGAAAATCCCTCAGAATCTGCAACCTTCCAATCGAGAGAGAAAACGAGAAAAGAAAAAGCTTCAGTTATCATGCAGCACAGAGCACGGGTCTCCTGGGTAGCTTTTGAGGAATGCACCCAGGAAGCATCCCACAGGGAAGCAGACTGCACATTCAGGCAGGGTTACAATCTAACAACAGTCAGGTGGTACTCACAGTAAGAGTGTTTGGAAGGTGCTGGATGAACTGACAGCATCACAGAGCTGCTTTAAGAAAAGCCACTGGGACTCAGGGTTGGTTTGGTACACAATAATTTAGAGTGATATAAAATAAGAAAATGCCATAGTGAAACCCATTAGTATGCATAATCAACATCTGTTAATAAAAACTTAAAAAAACCCAACAATAGAAATATATTTACATATGTATAAAAGTCCAATCCATCAAACTAAGTGCCTGATGATAAACACGCACATGCACTGCGCCTCTGCGCCACCACAGATGCAGGGACCATTTATAAATTGTGTGTCTCATCGCCCTGTAAGCTGTCTTCAACATTATTTTAACTTTGTTTTTCTTCTTTCCCTTACACTTTAGAAATCAGAAAAATTATTCTTCTTCTTGTTTATTCAAAATTAACAAATATGATATTTTCTCAATGTTCTTGAACAGCTAAAAAGATTAGAGCTAAGACCCCCCAAAATGGAGCAAATAAAAATGTACAATAATTTGCCTAAAGTTACTTAGTTCAATGATCCTCCTTACTAAAACACAAAAATTGCATTCCAGATGGCTTACAGCAGTATTCTGACATACTGCTTTTGGACACAAGACCTCTTCAGCAAATCTTTCTGCTTATTTATTTTCCATTGCCTGATGATACAGTTATATCTATACTGTTTGTTGACAGTATTTCAGATGAAGCCAGTTTATACACAATGTCCTCTTGAAATAACAATCCCTTTTTCCATAGCTTTCCTTTAATTAGACTTACTGAAAGGATTGCATAATTTATATAATTAAGAGGGAGATTACATGTTCCCTAATTATAGACTAGCTTCTGTGCTTTGTTGTTACTGCAGACTTTGATGCATTCGTTCACACCCAGTTCTCACATTGAATCCTATTCCTAAGTCACTGCAGGACTAAATACCTGCTCTCTGCAGAGCTGTCTGCACAGAGACCCGAGCTGCAGGGGACCTGGCTTTAAGCAGTACCTTCTGCATGGGGACCCCCCACATGGGAGTACCCATCTCTCACCAGCTCCTTCTGCATGGGGACCCCCCCCCCACATGGGAGTACTCATCTCTCACCAGCTCCTTCTGCATGGGGACCCCCCCAATGGGAGTACCCATCTCTCACCAGTGCCTTCTGCATGGGGACCCTAACTTAGGAGTACCCATCTCTCACCAGCGCCTTCTGCATGGGGACCCTAACTTAGGAGTACCCATCTCTCACCAGCGCCTTCTGCATGGGGACCCTAACTTAGGAGTACCCATCTCTCACCAGCGCCTTCTGCATGGGGACCCTAACTTAGGAGTACCCATCTCTCACCAGCGCCTTCTGCATGGGGACCCTAACTTAGGAGTGCTCATCTCTCAGCAATGTCTTCTGCACAGTTACACTTGCTTCAGGTCTACCTGTCTCTGCAATGTCTTCTGCGTGGAGACCCTCCACACAGGAGAACCTGCCTCTTAGCAGCGCCTTCTGCCTGGGGACTTTACCTTGGCAGGCTTGTTGGCATCCATGCTCTCTTTGAATTTCTCCTGCACAGTTGCTGCAAGCTGACAGAGCAAGGCACCATTATCCAACTTCTCCATGAAGGTTTCTGCTGTTATCTCTTTCCCTGAAATAACACAAAAGAGTATCACAAAAACATGCTTCCCCTAGCATGGGCATCAGAGTCCCACTAAAGAGCAGAATTTCATTAGGAGCTGCTTCTATTCATTCCTAGTGAATTCCCTGAAATGGGGACTGACTATAAGAATGGTTTATTTAGCATTTTATGTTTTCATTTTATGGTTGGAATCTCAACATTTCATATTCATTCTAACAGTACAAAAGTTGTATTTCACGTCAATGTGACAAAAGTCACACCATTTAGCAACCAGACAAAATGAAAACCAGTCAATGAAACTCAAAGAACCAGCCTTCTGAGGAATTCTAAATTTACAGAAAACAAAATGTATTAGAAATAAATGCATGTTGCCTCTCAGCATGTAAAGATATTGGGTCTCTCTGATTTGTTCATTTATCATCCTTGGTAGTCCATTCAATCCTTTTGGCCTGCAAAGCAGACTGGCATTTCATATCTGCAATATATCTATTTATAACAATAGCTCAATTGTGAGAGTACCTGTTCAGTACTCATTAAAGCAGAAATTCCCTCCCCAGCAACATGTAAGAACATCCATGTGTGGTGGCGCACAACTATAATCAAAGCATTCAGGAGGTAGAGGCAGGAGGATCAGAAGCTCCAGATCATGCTTGGCTACATTTGAAGTTGAAGGCCAGCTTCAATAAAAAGGAAAGAAAAGAAAAAAGAAAAGAAAATCAAAAGGGGCTGAGGAAATGGCTCAACTGTAAAGTGCTTGACATGCAAGCATGGGGAACTGAGTTCAGAGCCCTAGCACTCATGTAAAAAAAAAGAAAGAATGAAAGAATGAAAAGGAAGGAAAGAGGGAGGAAGGGGGAGGGAGGGAGGGAGGGAGTGTGTGAGAGAAAGAGAGGGGGATGGCTTGTAAAGAAAAACTGAGGTACAGGCTTTTAACCCTGGCATTGAGGAGGCAGAGGCAGGAGGTTCTCCGGGGTTTGCTAGCACTAGTTTAGCTGAATCTGTGAGCTCCCGGTTCAATGAGAAACCCTGCCTAAAAGTAAGTTAGAGGGCAGCTGAGGAAGATGTCTGATGTGGATCTCTGACCCCTCCTTAAGCTTGAGCTTAGGCAAACACACCCATATGAACCAACCACCATACAGGCATGTGCATAACACACACACACACACACACACACACACACACACGCACCAATAAGCAAATAAACAAACAGAAACTCTTTGGTTCTTTTTAAACAGAACTATAGTACATGAACTATCACTGACAACTCCAATAAAAAGGCCACTAAACCTCATCTAAACTATATTAAACCTCATTTCTAATCTGTATTAATGCACTATTCTTGATTAAGATTCAGGTAATGCCGGGCGGTGGTGGCGCACGCCTTTAATCCCAGCACTTGGGAGGCAGAGCCAGGCGGATCTCTGTGAGTTCGAGGCCAGCCTGGGCTACCAAGTGAGTCCCAGGAAAGGCACAAAGCTACACATAGAAACCTTGTCTCAAAAAACCAAAAAAAAAAAAAGATTCAGGTAATATTGTTGCAAAAGATAAAAATCTAAGTAAACAAATAAAAGCCACTTGAGCATCCCCTCTGCGGGCAGCCTTGAGATGGCCATTCCAGAGCTCAGCTTTGCTCCTCCCTCCCCACACAGGTGGGAGGTGGCCTTCACAGAGCCACCACTACTCTTATAAGCTTATCTCCACACTTGACTGGATCCCAGACAGTCATTTCGTTTTCTGAGATGACCCCCAGAGTATATTTTCTTTCTCCCTTTTCATTTTCATTTTGAGATAACTTTAGGAAGATCTACTCCGTACCTTTTATCATTTGCCATTTTAATGTACATAATTCATATGCTGTGCATATATTCAGAAATGTACAGTCATCAACATAATTTCAGAACATCTTTTTGTTTGTTTGTTTGTTTGTTTGTTTGTTTTTTTCGAGACAGGGTTTCTCTGTGTAGCTTTGCGCCTTTCCTGGAACTCACTTTGGAGACCAGGCTGGCCTCGAACTCACAGAGATCCGCCTGGCTCTGCTGGGATTAAAGGCGTGCGCCACCACCGCCCGACTAATTTCAGAACATCTTTATCACATCCCAAGGAGTTCAACCCCCTTTAGCTCCATGAACCCCAACCATGGAAGCAGATCCACCACTTGTGTCTTTCCATAGCTGTCACAGCTCACCTTCCCTAAGCCCTCCCCTTTGCACGGGTCCTCACTGTCAGTGCTTTCTTGCTGCCTTAATTTCCCACGACTTGAAAGTCACAAATCCTGCCGTTTCAAGCTGTCTCTTTTTGCCCATGCCATCATGGTCTGATGACTGACATGATGGCCACAAGAATAGGGGCTATTTCCTAGGTCTGCAGTCACTATTCAGTGCTATACACCATCTTTCCTGATTCAGTATTCACTCAGACACCTTTACTAATGCTCTTGATCCCACTTCTACCTTGCAAAATATATCTACCCAATACATCCCAACCCAATGGCCTCCATTGATGCCTCTAAGCACATCTGTGATCAAACGATTCCATCTGCCTGTGGTCCACATACAGCCTTGATCGGACACCTCACAGACTTTCTGCTCTTCCTGGCACGCTTTCAGTGTCCTGCTCTCTCACTGGATGAGTTCCATCTCCCCTTACTCTGCCTCCTGGAAGTGATTTACCAGGGCTCACTACTCTCTTCTGTATAGTCATTCTCACAAATAGTTTTTGTTTTAGGTATTTATCAAGCATTTTCCTCTTTGGCAAATAATACGTTTTGTATAAAGCTCTACTTTCCTCAATATGATATAAACCTCTTGAGATGTGTCTTTTTAAATCTCCTACAGGACTGGAATGTAGCTTGGTTGGTACGGTGCTTGCCTGGCATATACAAAGCCCTGGGTCTCACTCTGAGCACTACAAACAACAGGTTTGATGCTGCACAGCTATAATCTCAACACTCAGAAGGCATGGGAAGAAGGACTAGTTCAAGATCAAGACCTTGTCTACAAATACATACATTTTAAAAATGAAATCTCCTACAGAGGTAAGCATTGTGTGTTGTGATGGGCACTGGGTAAATGCAATCAGCAAGCATGTAAATTAACAAATAAAACTTGTGGAAAAACCTTGACAAAACATTTGGGTGCATACAATCCTATTTTCTTATCTTAAGAGAAATGCAGATGATGCAATTCCATAGACACTTAAATATAGCCAAAATGAGACACAGATAAACCACTTGTTTAGACTGACAGTATTCACTGTTTGAATTTTAAAAACATCTGTTTGAAATGACTTTCATGCATTGTGGATGGGGGTATATAAGAGGGAAAGGGAGTTAATTCTTACATTCTCTTTTTCCCTGCCGGATAGCTCACTTTTTAGCCTCTGGTTAAGATAATGACTTCTGCAGGTGGCAAAGCAACAGTACTCTATGTGCTGACCACAGCGGTTAGCCTGTGCAGGCTGCTTTTATTTCAGAATTGCATGGAGTTCAGTCAACTCAGAAATGAACATAGGAGTCTTGAAACACAAAATGCAAGCAGGACAGATTGTACGCTATGCTCCCAATATTAGGCTAATGAGAAGAAAGTTATCTTGCAAACAGGCATGACACATAAGTACCAGAAATAGTTTCCTAAAACTGTCAGTTTACTGAGATGGGCTTAAGTATCAAAATGAACAAATTTTACACCTAGTTCTTAACTGATTTTGTTGAATGATTCTTTTATGAATTGCTTAGAAGATATTCTACCTCTGGAAGGGAGCTTGATGTGTTCTCATTTAGTTAAACTCCACAGCAATGTAAAGATTCCTCCTCATATTTTCAAGTGACTAGATGATTATAATAAATTGAAAAGAATTTTTAATACAGAAAAGAAACATAGTTTTCATCAAAGAGCCATGAGAAATTTGCCCAGAGTTACACATTTCACTTGATTTGCTTTGGAACTCACAAGTGTCTTTTGTCCTGCTCTCTGTGAACACTTGAAAAAAACTTTACACTGAACATCTGTATCCAATGAAGAATATATTAGGTGTCAGCTTTCAATTCTGTGTATTTTATAGCTTAGAAAGGTGGATTTTTTGGCTAAAACAGAGACTGTTATATACTTTATAGTTGAAATGGACTGCCTCAAATGAAGGAAAATGCAAGACTGAGAAGTTCTATTTTTAAAAACCCTTTACATGTAATATATTTTCCATCCATCTATTAAGACTCATTAAATATATATTTTCAATGTGCTGTATAATTGTAAGAAGTCAGTTATAACATTTTATGGAATGATACACTACTTCACTTACATTCCACACATACCACTAATGGTGTTTAAGGAAAAGGCAGGATATAATGCCAGTTGAGACTGCCCATAACAAATCCATATACGCAGGCTGTGAAGAATGAATTCCTTAGGTAAAATTAACATGTAATTAATGATCCCTGTTTCACGAATCAGGCCTTCTTTATCTTGCTGTGTTAGGTACCTCACATAGCATAGTATAAACACTATACAAGGTGTCTCTGCAGTCAGCACACTGCCACATTCTTAGTAGCAATTGCCCTACCTGTCCCATGTCAAAGCATGCTTAGAGAATCAAGAGTGATAGACGGCATAACTGAACCACCTTGGATTATCAGATGCTTCAGCCCATATGTGCCATAGGCTTGAAGGTCAATCTGAGGTACTCTGCTCTTGGAGTTATATGATTATTTTCTGAATCTACAGTAGTGAACTCTGATTTTGCATCCTTTCAGAAATGACTGACAGCTGGTAGATAGGGACCAAGGAGTCTGACTGAGTACCGTGGTTGGTCACTGCCCCTTATAGCAGTAGACGAAATGAATGAAGTTAGCATCAGCCTCAGTATTTTAGGGAGGGATTGGGTAACTAAAACCAGCACGAGTGCTCATATACGTCAATATACAATATCTTCCAAAAAATTGACATAGTTTGCATAAAGACTGGCTCTCGATCTATAAAATGTTTTAGACTGACACTACCTGAGTATGGGGGCAAGAATCCCTTTATCTTCTACAGGAGTAAAAAGGGATGTGTTTTTCTCAAAAAAAAAAAAAAAAATAGCAGTACTAGATTCCCAAAGAAGAGACTGTAATATTCACATTTGACATTTGGACACAGTGCGGCAGGCAGGCATGCTCACAGTACCACAGAGTGCGAGTTACTATTTATGGCCCTCCCCCCTTTTTAAACAAATCCACACAGTAGCACATAGAGGAATTTCAGCCTTTGACCCAGGCCTTCCAGGTTCAAAGTCTATGCTCTCAGCCATTCAGCTTGACAATTTCAATATTTAATGAACGTACAGTGACTATTTCCTACAGCAGAGCATTCTCCTAAATGAAATTGTTATTGTTTTCTTTTCTTACATAGAAACATCACAGAAGTCTTTTTAGAAAAAGATGATCTTGGGACTGAAGATAATAGTCTGTGAAATGAACAGGGAGTCTGGACCATGGCTAAGAAGATGACTAAGCCATGTTCTAATGTCTGCTTTGAACACTGCAGAAGAAAGATGGTATAGTTTCAATGTCTAAAGATAATCCTGATGCTACAGTACCAAACTCCACTCTAATCCCCTCTGCATCTTCAACATTAATTTATTTTTAATAGTAGAGAACTCCTCAAACATGACTTATTTTCTAGTGCAATACCAATTATTAAACATTTTTGATAATGAACACCTTATCTCAAATTACTTGGTATTTTCAAGACTAAATTTCGTAGAGTGTGAAACAGACTTGTTATTGACTTACAACAAGAACATGAGGCTCTGGGAAGAAAAGAACCCAATAAAGGAAGAACCTCCTGTCCCAAGCTTACTGGACGGCAGCTGTGTTTAATCAGCTTCAACAGATAGAGGTTTACTTTTTAATAAATAAAAATGAAGTAGATTTTTAGAAATAACTGAAAAACTAAAACACATATCACTCATGTTAAACTGGGAACCACTAAATTTTCTTTTCCTTGTAGAAAAGTCAGAAAAGGGGAATTTGCCATAGTATCAACTATCAATACATTTTATTTTTTAAATTATTTTTAATTTTTAATTTTAATTTTTATTTATTTATTTTTTTGAGACAGCGTTTCTCTGTGTAGCTTTGTGCCTTTCCTGGAACTCACTCTGTAGCCCAGGTGGGCCTTGAACTCACAGAGATCTGCCTGCCTCTGCCTCCCGAGTGCTGGGATTAAAGGCATGCGCCACCACTGCCCAGCTCAATACATTTTCTTAATATAAGTAAAGTCAATTCAGCATAACAGCTTTTGGAGTAACTTAGAAATTACTCAAAATCCCTAGGTAGCTATAAACACTTAAGTCTTCATTCTGAAGGCCTACAGCCATTAATAAAAATGTCAACTCTTTTTGATGCAACTAAGTCTTGATGCAACTCTTTTTAACACACAAGCCTTTCTTAAAAATACAGTACCAGTCGCTTCCCTTAGTATCACGGAACAAAACTAATATATGACAAAGGGAAATCATCATTTTTTAAAATATGTAAAAGCTCAAGTGAGATGAGTAATTTGTTAGTACATTTGTCTCAAAGTGAGACCAACAATATCCTCAGAAGTCCTGCTACAAATCATAGAGTTAGATGTGCTTAATTCTACATCATGGATTACTGCTATCACCTGGGGCTGGCTGTTCATTTACTAACACTCTCCACGCTCAAAGCAATAATTAAAAATTTCCTTGAGATTTGCTGGCATAAGCTTTTGGTATTATGGTATACTGTAGAGACATACATAATGAGTGAGTAACACTTGGTTCATGAGTAAAAGAAACAGAGTTGACAGCCTACAGTACAGACAGAACATGTGTATTTAATGTTAGCAGTGAGTAACAGGAGTCGCCATGTCAGTGGCAGCCCAGGACACATTCTTACTGAAGATGGTGGGATCTTCAGGACCCAGCTCTGTATTTTCTAAATGTTTATTACAAATCCAGTCCATGGTCCCAACTACTATCAGGAAATGCAGCAGAGTTACAGGGAGTACTTCCTGTAAGATATCCAAGAACATGTGAATATGTGGAAACAACATCCAGTGACCTTCTCATGAGTCATGTTGGCCACTTCAACTAGCATGGTGCCCACAGGAAAACCAGCATTAATACATAAACTGAGGTTGACTGACAGTTTATTATTGTATCTTTATCTCTATGCCTAGAATTCTATAGTGGTATTTATTTTTGCTACTGATTAAGCAAGATTACAGTATCTGAAAATTATAACATCTCAGGTCACATTGGAGACATGAATGTGAAATTGGTCTATCAGCAAAACAAGCATTTTCTTACTCATAAAACAATTTTTGGTCTTTAAATAATCTTAAAATAAATTGTCCTTTTAAAAAAAATCCATCGCCAATTGACAGTTTATGTGTAGGATCAGAAACATCAAAGTTAAATCACTGACTTTCCTTAAAAAGCATATTTTAAAAGTTACATTTTAAACAAATATCCTAAAATAGGGTCAGGAAAGCTCTCTGCAAGTATGACCCTAGGAGAGCAAAAATCTAAAAGCTTTACATTTCTGTCTCACTAAAGAATTTGGTGTTTTATATGGAAACAGGACCAACATGGAGACCATCACCAGGACAGCTCTAGGTTCCAAGTACATAAAAGCTAAGACCTGAGAGAGAGAGAGAGAAAGAGAGAGAGAGAGAGAGAGAGAGAGAGAGAGAGAGAGAGAGAGAGAGAGCTACAGAACAAAATAGGTGAGTATTTCTCAGTTGGTAAAAAGATAATAATTTTTAAAGATTTAGTTATTATTTTTATCTATGCATATGTGTGTCCTTGTGTGAGTTTATGTGTACCATGTGTGTGCAGTGTTCACAGAAGCAAAAAGAGGACAATATATCCCCTGGAACTGGAGTTACAGATGGTATGAGTGCTGAGAACCAAGCCCAGGTCCTCTGCAAGCGCAATAAATGCGCTAACTCTCAGAGCATTCCAGCTGCAAGAATAAATAATTTTACATTTGCATTTCCAATGCAAGTGCACACTAAGAGTTACTACTATGTGTAAGAAAGCCATGTTCCAATAAAGCCATTCGTCTGTTCTTCTTTCATTATTATACAAAACATATTTATTTTCCTACCTCCAGATGTTTTACCATTTTAAACAGTCTCAAGTGTTTAGACTCCTTACCAAATTATCATGAAAGTGTTACCCTAAGGTCTAAGTCTCTATCTATTTCAGATGAATTCCAGCCCACTCAAAGGTAGTATTCAATAACTACAGTTTTTTATCCCTTCAGGGTCCCTTGTCTGGAAAGTTTCACAAACCATCAATTTCATTTGCTACAACTACTAATAAATATTTAACAAGATAATCTTATTCTTTAAAAATTTATTCATTTATAATTCTTTTGCTTATTTATGCTTATTGTTGGCCTAAACTGACCCAAACCAAATCTCCAGATTCAGATTTCTTTGAAACTTAGATTTGGGGAGCTGGAAAGGATATTAAAGAGCATCCCCTCCAACTCTTTCATTTATAGTTGAGGACAGCAAGCCCAGAACAGATAGCTGAGTGACTTTGGGCATGTTTCCTACCAGTGGAACAGCCAGAAGCTGAAGCCAGGTCTCCTGATGCCCAAAGAGGAGCCAGGTCTCCTGATTTCTAATCCAAGGATCTTTCCATTACACACACTGACTCTGTTCTTTGAGGCTGTGTTGGGCTGCTCGCACTGATCAAACCTCTTTGAGAATGATCACATTGGTTAAACAGAACACCTTGATGACCTAGTCACCCAACACTGGGTCATGCCTGTGTAATCAGGCTACACTGTACTCAAACACCCTTTCCTCCTGTCCCAACATCTCCATGGCCCCTTGTTGATCACGCTATCGATTACTACTCACTACTAACCCTCTTCAGAGCAGTGTATGACTTAGCCCCTAACAAGTTTCATAAAAAATGAACAATTTCACTGACCTTTATAAATGGAACAATAACTTTTATTAACTATAATCCAGGAACTATGCTAAGTACTATATATATTTTAAATATTTCCTCCCACAGCAACTTGCAAAACAGACGCAAAGGCTATATGTCAGAACAATGAACAGAGAGTTCAGGGCCAGGAAGCAGCAGTTGGAAGTCAAGCATCAACAGATTCTCTAGAGCTGTGCTCTGGATTTCTGCATCACAATTCCAATGACAATTCGAATCTGCAGCAGATGGCTGGAAGTTAATAATGACTAACTTAACAGTCATTAGTGTGCCCTGGAAAGAGAAAAGCAAAGGAGGCAACAACTTCCTCTATTTGAGGAAGTTTCTTCCTTGTGTTAGAGATAGCCCCATGGTGAGGTGGAGGACCTTGCTGAGGGGAGGGGGTCCTGAAAACCTTTCTGAAGGGTATATTGTCTATAACCACATCTGGTCATTCTGGTTAAACCATAAAGTTGGTCAAAATGCGGTGCTTATGATACAGGAAACGTAAATTCCTCCCACAGACAAATATTTTCTTTAAAAAGCAATTAAGTATAAAAGCCAGCCAGGCGGATCTCTGTGAGTTCGAGGCCAGCTTGGTCTACTGAGCGAGAACCAGGAAAGGCACAAAGCTACACAGAGAAACCCTGTCTCGGAAAAACAAAAACAAAAAACAAACAAACAAACAAAATGCCAGGATGAGCAGAGAAAACTCTGCAAAAAGGCTAATGGGTCCCCAGTCTTTGCTAGAGATTCACCCCGAGAGGTGCAGTCTGTAAGCCCCGACTTCCTAGCTAGACAGTGAACCTGTGCCTTGCAGGATTGCTTCGGTGCTAAACAGTGTAGGCGGGTCCACTCTGCCAACCACACAGCACCACACAAGCTCTGCTTACTCCACAGTCAAATCTTATGTTCTGAAAACTCTGTAAGAGCATAAAGTTGTGACTCGCGCTTCTCTGGGGGAATCTACTACTGGTGATGCTGTGGCTTAATATATGAAGAGCCTTTAAATGTACAAATCTATACCCTTCACTGTTGGCACCTTCATCCTCAGAATTCACCAGACAAAAGCAAAGGCACCTTTAGCAGGCAGTGTCATTTCCCTCAACAATGACGCGTTTTCAAAAAGGCACACTAAAAGAAAACAGAATTCAGTTCAAAGCTAAATTACTTCGGTCAGCCCATTTGGACAAAGCGTAGGCATTCTCCCTGAGTTCAGGCTCTGAGCAGTTTTGGAAGGTGCACTGTAAAAGTAGGGCAAGAAAGACAGTTTTAGAGGCAGATTTCACAGAGCCTGCAGCCTGAACCAAAGCACGGGTCAAAGTGTTCAGCTGAAAACTGACGAGTCAAAAATAAATCAGACCAGAACAGAAACAGTATAAGCAACTGGACCGCAGGTTTCCACATTCCAGCACAGAATGCTGGAATATGAAACACAGCTAATGTGAGAGGCACTGGGAAATTCATTTAAATTTCCACAGGCTTCGGGTTTCCCAGATGAAAAATCCCAATAAAGAAGGTCTTTCTTTCCAGGTGTTGTCACATGCTTGGGAGAAGGACACTATGAGAGGAGGTAAAACACATAAGACACTGTTATCTTTGCTCACAAAGTGATATCTTATAACCTTACCTAATAGATTGGTTAACCACAAGGCCAAGTCTTCTTTCATCGGCAGCAAATTAGCTTCATGTCTGCTGGCCAGCCACTGGCTGTACTGATGCATATCAGACAGGCCGGGTCCGCTGCGAACCTTGGGGCTCAGGGCAGTGCACATCATTTATCCACTCCTAACACCTGGTGGGGAGACAGAAGAGCAACAGCTTTTCGTACAGGTTAAAACTGTAGAAATGCCACCACGACGACAACATTGTAATAGGGCCCATCCACGGGCTTCCATGATGTCAGAGCAGGTTATTAATTATTAAACCCAGGAGACATTAGTTGTTTTATTCGTTCACTTTTGGCCAGCCACCTGGTAACGGCAACAATCAAAGGTCAAGGAGAAAAATCAAACAATAAATGCTTAGTTTGGGTAAAACAATGTATTTGGAAAGGGCCAGCTTCAAGGGCAAGAAATCCCATCTATGCAAACACAGTAAAAGGTGATTAAATTGAGATTTTAGTTTTTGGGTTTTTTTTTAGCCAGAGGTTTCTACAGCATTTGAGTGCTGAACATGCACACTAACAGTATTCATACAATTTTTAGTAAACACTTGGGAATTGTTGGTTAGACAGATGCCTAAAATATTAAGCACAGCATGCAGTTTGTTGGCAGACTCGGGACTCACAGTTAAAGTACTAAGTACTGGGTAGGAGAGGAGGGTTATTCAAACAGTCTCCACTACATTTCTGGAAGTCGCAGAAGACCAAGACCAGAGGGGATCAGTAGCATAAGCAATCTATCCCCGACGTCACAGTAGAGTTAGGCTACGATCTTGATCTTCAGGCCCCAAGAACTCTTGCTTGAAGACAGTCTGAGAGAATGCATCAGCGGAAGACACTGTTCTAGCCACCGCTAGCCCCGGGGGCCTTCGCTCCTCTGTCATGATTTTCTCCTTTCCAGTTTGTTTGTGATCATTCCAGAGTCAAAGTACTTCAGTGTTTTACATCTAAACTAAGCACGGCAGAGAATTGCCTAGCATGTTAGAAATCCTGTGTTAATGCACAGCACAATAAAAATAAATAAATAAAATAAGATTACTTCATAACCTGATCACTTCAGTGTATGAAGAGCACAAATCTTTATTTGAATCACAGGAAAAGAATTTAAGTAAATAAATACTTTAAAGTATGTAAATATATTTAAGTATTTAAATTGGTCTTAAGTATATTGTCTTTGTCTGAATTATTTTTTTTTTGGGGGGGGGACAGTCAAAAGTAATCCAAGATGGCCTCAAAATGCTATATAACTACTATATAACTGAGGGTGACCTTGACCTTCTGATCCTGCCCCACCTCGTGAGTTCTGGGATGACAGGTATGCCCCACAATACTGGTATATGGAATGCTGGGAAACAATCTCAGGATCTCTTACGTGCTAGGCAAGCACTCTCTTTTTGAGCTACAACTCCAGCTTCTGTATGAATTATTTGAAAGACCTGATGCTACTTAAGTAAAATAAATATTTTGAAGCTGTCTTTTATCTGATATAAAATTATTTCACTTTTGTTTACAATAGCTCAATCATTTCCTTTAGAGTCTACTTTATCCTGACCAGCTCTGGCTGCAAATCAGTAGATACATAAAATAACCAAAAGAAGTATAACCAAGTGACAATAAACACAAGTGTATTTGTAACAGGCAAGTCCTTAGATGCATATAATATTCTAGATATTTCATCTGAGGATTTCAAAGTGACTAAGTTACATGCTCTCTTTGGCGTTTTTACTCTTTCAGACTTTGCGCAGTATTCCTTTGTAGTTATTCTCAAACTTTATAACTTATTTAGGTTAATTTCTTTTAAGCATTTACTTTTGAATAAATAATTTACTTCCATTTTTTTTAATGTAAAATGTGGTTATCACCAAAATCTTAGAAAAGACTGTTTGGAGAGGTAGTAAATACATAAAGTATATAATAAACACACAACTGAAAGATGTAATTCTATTTTTGATGCACTTACTCTTTTGACGTTCTCTAAGTATCTGAAATGAAGGATTAGGAAGATGATCTGTATTTACTATACCTTGTCAGAGGCTACAAGTTTGTTAATGTAAGAATTAGAATGCTGCTGTTGATTACTCTCTCCCAGTTAATAACATCACTGCTCAGAGTTTCTCTAAACTTCTATGATTAAACGTCAAAAACACCTGAAATATTTTCAATCCCAATTTTTTAAAAATTATGTTTATACCCAGCAAAACAATACCTCTGTCGGTAGCTAATCAGGATCCTACAGGATGGTTAGCCTGTCAACACACATGTGATCAATCATACACCTAAGCACATGAGTCATAATTTAAATAACTAATTGAAATCTTAAAAGGGTTACCTCTAAAATGCCTCCTTCTCCAGACACAATCTCTCCCACTACTTCCCTGAAAGTGAGATAAGGTCTCACAGTAACTCTACCTACACCCTATTGTGCGCCCTGTGACTCCCATTGAAGCTTCAGAGCCTGGTGTCATGCTACAAAGGCAAGAAGACGCCTCAGGTTCTGAAGCTCATTGTCTAGCACAGAATCCATCAGGGGATCACTTACAGGGAGCCTAATGGCATGTAACAGTTGCAGTGAGTCAGAGGCACACAATCCTTCCCCTCAACATTTCTGAACAGTGAAGTTGTTATTTCCCTGACAGTAGCACCTTTATTTCCCATGCAATCTCTCTTGTGTTTCAACAGAAATGCAATCCAAACGATCTCCTAATATGAACAGATGAATCACTAAAGACAAATAACGATAATTAAGCTAGTTTTATTTTGGTATTTTGTACATAACCACAATTTTAGTAGAGATGGTCAGTACAAAGGGTGTCAGATTTTCCCAGAGGCCAACGTGGGAGAAAGAAAGCTTAATTGGTAATTCAAATACTATAAAGGTTAGAGAACTAAACTATGGCAAATACAAAGGGACACAAAGGTATTTTAAGAGACAGGACTTGTCCAAGTTCTCTCTAAAAAGAAGAAAGATGAGCAACCTAATTTCTCCTGCTCCATTATTCATATTTAAAATCATCACTATATTGAGCATGACTCAGTGGGTTTCCTTAAAGTCTCTGCATTCAGACCTTAGAATTGGCAGAAATGAAGCCAGAAGGTGATGGTGCACTACTTTAATCCCAGCACTAGGGAGGCAGAGGCAGGTGGATCTCTGTGAGTTCGAGGCTAACCTGGTCTACAAAGAGAGTTCCAGGACAGCCAGGGCTACAGAGAAACTGTCTTGAACAAAACAAAACAAAACAAAACAAAACAAAACAAAGAAAGAATTGGCTGAAATCAGATAGGAAACAGAAATGGACCCAGCTAGAAGGAAGAAAATATGGAGTCTGAGGACTTCACCGCATGGTGAGGTAGACTCTCATTTAAATGACTGAACTGGAATGAATGAATGGATGGATGGAAGGAAGGAAGGAAGGGAGCAAGCAAGAAAGCACACAGAGAGGGAGGGAAGGGAGGGACAGAAAAAAAGACTAGAGATAATGACAGCAGAAGGGGGCTTGAGGGGGAAGAGGACAAGTGGAGGGGAAACAGGCTACGATAATAGGAAGATAATAGGAAATTGAGATGATCCAAGTATACTAAACATATTAGTTATAGAATTAATACATGATAAAAATAAAGATATGAATTGCTTAGCAAATAAAATCTAGTTTAATTCTTAAAAATTTTAAAGTTCATAATAGTTAAATACAAAGATAGCTATGAAATTTGATCCTTTTATAATCTGTAATAAATATTGAGTGTGTCTAGATGAACTGCGTTAGATCCTAAAGAGAAACTAAGGAAAAGATCATGCCTGTTCTTTGGAAGGCATTTAAAGTTTCCAAAACTATACAACATGTCAGAAGTAGATTTAAAGACAAGAAAGAAAATGATCAATGAGACACTGAACAGAAAAGTCAGGATAAGGAGAACAAGTTTTCACAGCTTAACAATGAAAGATATTTTCAATAAAATTTACATAATCCAAATCTTTTAAAAGATCAAACAACAACTTTGTTAAGTATTAAACTCAACCAACTGGAAAGAGTAAGACCTCAAATATGTATACGAATTCACTAAATGGAAATTCCTGCAAGCTTTCTGTGACTAAACGTTGGTAACTGAACTGTAAGGACTTGGAATGAATAAAAATGAATCTCAAAGGGGAAAACACACAGACATGTATACAAAATCCTTCAAAGATTGTGTATTTCCCCCTTTCTTTCCATAGGAAAGGTGACTCTGGAATAACAATTATGGATGTGATGAGATTTGGGCAACCCCAAGGGAAGGGGAAAAAGTTAATGAGCCTGAAAGTAAAACATCACTTTTAAAGACTGTCTAGCCCATTACTCCAGAGTGCAGCTGAAGACATAGATTTTACTCTGAAAAGACACACCCCCCCCCCCGAAAAAAAAGAAAGAAAAAAGAATTCTTCCATGCCACCTAGAGGTGTGCTGTGATTATGGCCAAAATGTTTTATGTTTAAGGCTAGCATGACAAAAAAAAAAAAAAAAAAAAAAAAAAAAAAAAAAAAAAAAAAAAAAACCAAAACCAACCAACCAAACAAACAAATTAAAAAAAACATACTGCAGTATTATATATAAAGAAAAAACTGGCCGGGCGGTGGTGGCGCACGCCTTTAATCCCAGCACTCGGGAGGCAGAGCCAGGCGGATCTCTGTGAGTTCGAGGCCAGCCTGGACTACCAAGTGAGTCCCAGGAAAGGCGCAAAGCTACACAGAGAAACCCTGTCTCGAAAAACCAAAAAAAAAAAAAAAAAAAGAAAAAACAGAAGCAAAAAAAAGCATTATACTACTTGTCTTCTGTGAGATTCAACTAAGGAAGGCTAATGAATGGATAGAATAAAGGAGATGAAGTCCAACATCCTAAGGTGAAATAATGGCACCATGACCTCACCATTTAGAAACTTTCTCTTACCATAGAATTTTTCTCTTTGTATCTGAGTTGTTCACTGTGTACTGTGGACACGAGCATTTCAAAGATAATTATGAAGATTCAACATTTACGACATTACTTGGCAAATATTTCAAGTTCAGTGTATTCTATATGCAATCTAAATCATCACCATTAGAAAACATGACAAAATAAAACATCCAATGACTTCTTTTGGGAAGAAATTCTGTAACAAACTAGGACTTTCTACATAACTCAATCACTAATGTGAACAGATAGAAGGGATGGGAATGTCAGCAGGTAAAGTATGAATAAATAACAGCATGTCATTTGAGCTCCCAAACTCTCTTCATGTTGAGGATGTTGTACCCAAGCTTATGTGCAGAAGTTTAAGCAGCAAAATGAGTTTATATGGGGTTAAAAATGGTAACAAAGTACTGCGCTTTGATATGAGTTAAGGATCATAAGCTATTAATATGACAAGATTCTGTGCACACTGAAACAAATAGGTGTGGACAGATACTACCCAAACCTCCTTTCTGTCTCCCCTTCTCCCCTCATCTCCTTTACAAAAAGCTACTAAAAGTAGTGAGGCCCAGTGAATGTGCAGCCAAGAGATCCGCCTTTAAAGGCAACCTTGGCTCTCTTCTACAATGCTGCTCACTTTTAACCATTAAAGTTTATATGCTAAAGGTTCCAAACAAGGCAGAAACAAAGATTTTAGATCGATAAGACTGTCTTTTAAAATAAAATCCAAAAACTCTTCCAAAATTAAGCAGGAGAAGATATCAGTTTTGAACTAGACTCAAAGAATAGAAGTCCAAGGTTGATTTGTTCCACTTCCTGAAAATTTTATTGTCATGTGACTTATTTTGACCAACCAGTAACATCTCTACAAAATGTAGCTCCTCAACCAATGTTCAGAATGTAAAATGTTCGCTGTTGCTATTTTTCCTTCTATTAAAAACAGATTATATTCCTCATTAATAAATCTGATTATGAATTCCCTTCCTTCTACTCCTTCCAGTTCCTCCCCACCTCCCCTTCTGTTCGGATCCACTCTTTTCCTGTCTCTCATTAGAATATTGTTGCTATTTGATTGGTTGTGATTTAATTTGGTTTAACTATGTAGCCCAGTCTACGCCAACTCACTATGTAGTGCACTAGCTTGGCCTAAAATTTAAGTACTCCTGCATCAACCTCCCAAGTGCTAGGATCACGTGTCTGCACCCCCATTCCAAGTTACAAATGTGAAATCTCATTAAAAATGCCAAATCAGAAAATAAAGTCCGCAATTGATGGCATCACAAAAACAGTTTCAGCTCTTGTGACGGGGCTGTAGCCTCTGCCAAGTGACTAAATCAAACATAAATTGAGCAAACATCAAGCAAAATTACACGAAACTTTAGGAAGTCTGCATGGGAAAATTCTCATATATTCATAAGAGACTGGTAGCCTAGGAAGATATTTTGCCCAAAGTAATGGGACATTCACACAGTCATTAAATCTCTGTACCCTCCTTGTACATAGACTATACAAGAAAGGCATCTCTTTCTTAGTGACAGCCCCACAGTGACTTATCTTGGATAAAATGATTACACACACACACACACATCTCTTCCTCAAGACAAAATATTTCTGGCAGTTGACATTTTTTTTTTAAGTCATTGTTCCCCAAATCCTACTAAACCATTCTCCCAAACAGTGAAGTGCAGACTTTTAGAACTCTGCCAGATTAAACTGAAACACAATTTGAGTAGAAAACCATCTAAAGTCATTAAGTGGAAATTGTAATGGCTCACATCAAAAGTTTATGAAAGTTGATTTGGCAAGCCTTAATTCATGAGAAGATTTGCATTTTATTCATAACATAAAAATTTTATTTTAACTCAAATGCAGGAATGAACTGTCAGACTTCAGCATTCTCTTCAGACATACATGCAACACATATACGTACAATGTATGTGCTATAAATATTACATGTGTGCAAGACAGATAGATACAGATAAATAGATGATAGATCGATTCGTCATGTAAAGAGAAAACAATAGAAAATCTCAATTGATTTGCCCCTGAAAACATTTAACACAGGGAGTTTCCAAGCACCTTAACCCAACTTGGCAAGAGCTACTTCTACTCCCTCTCTCTTGTCCTTTCCTCTAGTCTAACAACACTGAGTGGAAAACTTCAGTAGCAGTTCAAGAAAACTGAAAGAAATTGGCTCTTGTTTGGGACACAATAACAAAGCCACAAAAATAATGCTGTAATTTCTGCAGAAAGTTTAAACAAATTGTCCTGGAAATGCGTTGTTAGAAGCATACCAGTTGTTTTAACCAGCTCAAGTCTTCAGAGGGCTCCAGAACCTGCACAGCCGACCTCCAGTCTGGAAGTTCTAAAAGGCATGTTGCTGCAGGTTACATTAAGTCCTGAAGCTTTCCCACACCTTCAAGCTCAAAGTTTAACTAACCTTGGTCCCAAGATGCTAGCAAACTCGGTGGGCAATCCCAAGTCCTTTGACTCTGGTGAAGTGAATTCTGCCATATGAATTTATTTCCCAGCAAAGCACAGCCCACAGCACAAAGTTGGGTGCTTATCGATAAAATCAATGAAGAGACACAACTAAAAGCTCAGTGGGTGAAATGCAAACTCCCTCAGAAACTTCCCAGACAGTGCTCAGCACAGGCTCCCCGCTGGGTATGGTCAAGGCGCAGCACCCCAGTCTTGGTCCCTCTGGTTCTTACCTTCTCTTAAGCAGTCAGAACCTGAACACCCATGTTGGAAAGGACCACCACCACACTCTCCACAGCTAGACCAGGGCATTCCTTGAAGAAGGGCTCATTGATGGATGCCAAAGACAAGCTAGGCAAATCAGATGCGAGCTGTAGCTATGAGCACAAGACTAAGAGATTGGGGGAAAGCAGCAAAGAGCACAGGGTTTGTTCTCAGCCCTGCCTCTCAGAGTCTCCAGGGACAGGTGGGAAGGGAAGGAGGACTTCCTGTGCCTGGCGGATACTCCCAACCTGTCTGAGCCTTTATTTAACACCGAGGGGCCATATGGGTGTCCCTCTGAACACGTAGATCCTATTTCCTCTGCATAAAATCTCGTGTGCACAATTCCTCAAGCTTTGTTGGAGAGGTTTGGGATAGTGGGTGGGGAGTCGATTAAAAAAACAAAAACAAAACCAAAAACAAAGTTGAAGATAGAGATAGAAAACACAAAGACTGTGATTAAGAAACAATATTTGGGAGAAAAACCCACCCCACCTCAATGTGTATTGGAATATAGAAAACAGAATGCTGAGAACTGAGTTTGCCCCCATTCTGATCCCACATTAGGAACTCGGAGATGTCTGGACCAAGTCAATCCTTTACAGAGCTGATGTAATTTAATTTTGCCAGGTTAATTAACACCTCCAAAGAAAAGTTGGCTCCTTTGCTCCCTAAACAGTTTCAGACTCCAGTCATCTCGGGCTGGGCTAATACGAAATACCACGTTGAAATACAAAATTACGGATAGATAAATTAGCATTTGTTCACACACGTAAGAAGGTTCAACTCTACTCAACTCATTTATAAAGTCACCCCAAAGTGCATTACAACCTCTCCTTCCTCATGCCCACTTAACCAAACCTTCAGGAAGTGTGACTAAGACCGACAAACAGCCCACGTCCCTCCCCCCTCCGCTACCACCCCACCCATCCACACAACCGCAGAGCACGCACGGCATTACAGGCTAGCTCGAGCATCACGCATGTGTACATTTATGTCCACGCGCTAATGAGACTTCCTCACTTCCGCCCCTGGTTGGCTGAGCGGTCCCAGCGGGCTTCTGGCGCTGCTCAACAATAGGGATGGAGGGATGGAAGCTGTTTCCAGGGCATCAGGAGGTCCCCCACCGCAGTGAGCACCGCTCACCCTCTGTGCCGCGCTGCTTCCAGGCCCCTCCCCCACGCCCTCCTGCAGTAGCTCAGCGGTGGGACCCCTCCTGGTTTCAGGGCAGGGGTGGGGGTGGGGGTGGGGGTGGGGGGTGGGGGTGGTGGGGTGCTTCTGGCTGCGTGCTCACCGAGCCCGCCGCTCCCCACGGCTCACTGTAGCTGCTCAGCGGCGCCGGCGCTGCAGGCTGCGCCTCTGCGGCTCCTCCAGACACAGGTCTTGTGGCCCTGGCTCCCCGCAGCCCAGCAGCACAGTGGCGGCAGCTGTGGCCGCGCCGCCCCTCTTCATACTCCTGTGATGGCTCCTCTTGGTGCTGTTTGGGAAAATGATTTTAATCCCTCTCACCAGAAACAGATTTCCTACATTTCATCAGTCCACACGGACCGAGCGGAAGTAAAATGCTTACTTTTTTTTCTGCTGGACAGCAAACGCAGTTGACACTGATTTACCCTTCAAATGGGAAAGATTGTATTACAAGCCCTTGGCAGCAATTCCAAGTTGGGGCCAAGCTCCAGCCCCCTGTCTTTCCCCCAAACACTAACCTAAGAGAGAAGGGGTGGGGAGCAGGGAAAGGATCATATTTAACTTCAGGGTTTTAACAGTAAATGACTTTAGCACAATGCTAAAAACTGGGTGTTGGAGAAGGTTTTCTTTCCTGGCCTGTGGGTTTGCACACAGTGGCATGAGCTTTCTAGTAACTTGGGCCAGTGTTCATTCCAAATAGAAGAATGTGATGTCTTACAATTCTGTTTAAATATCAGATTTTAGAAGGGCATGCATGCAGGGCTGTTTCTACTTTAGAAAGGAAATGTGATTCTGTCCTTCCTTTTCTCAGCTACACATAGTTCAGTGTTGTGTTGAGCATCACAGACAATTTAACCCAACTGCTGTGTATTAGGACATGAACTTTAAGATGAAAAGCTTTGCACGAAGTGGACAGATGTTGGGCTGTCTCATTCACCTCTGAAGGGTAGTGGCCTCTAGCCGAGTGTCAGGTTTCCACTTCCCACAGTGTCTGCTGCAAGGGATCACACTGTGTTCTTCACAAAATCAGTCATGTACTTCTTCCAGCGTGCATGACTGCGGCACACAAGCACTCTCTGATCGCCAGAGACCAGGTATACAACGGAGAGAGGCATGCCACACCCCTTAACAGAAAACAAAATCAACCACATCAACCACCGGTAAATCCACAACAGCAATATAATGCAGACAGTTTTAGCTGCCATCGAAAGAGCATTCCACATTTATTATCGCTGCCATCTGGAAGGGTTATTTGTTTTAAAAGATCCAGAAATGGCACCAGTTATTTGCATGCAGTGACAGTACAGGCAACAATGGAAAGACTTAGGAGACTAAAGGTTTTCATTTCGGTTAGATTTGCTATTGCAACTGTTGGGTCCACAGCCCTCCTTAGCACCCCAAAAGAAAAAAAGAAAAAAAGGATCATTCCTCGCATTGAGAATGGAAAGCATCTAAAAATGACATATATAAAAAACCAACAAAAAATGAAAACAGACAGAACTTGGTGAATTGGAGTGCATAAACATGAGTAACATCATTTCTCAGTTTGACCTAGCTTGAGTTTTCATTGAGCCCCCCCCCCCCAGGTACTTTGAATTTCTGATCCTTTACATAAAATGTTTATATCCTTGATGATAATTTTTTATGACCAAAACATCATCCTCTAATAAATGTTAATGTATGTGTTTTCAGCAGTTATAAGAGTTCAAAAGTTTACCACCCTAGACTTTCAAAATCTTTTATTTTAGATAAAATAATCTTGTCTCATTGTTCATTACTTTGTTTAAAAATAGCAAGTTCTGAGATATTTTTGCTGATCAGAGAATAATGCTAAACGTGGTTGAGAAAATAAGACTTTCAAGGGCACCGAAAGCCTTAATCACACACACTCCCTGCCTCACCGTGGTCCATCCTTCCAGATACTTTAAGTTTTTAGTTATGCATCATGTCAGTCTCTGTCCTTCAAGGCAGCACCAGGAGGAATAGAGAATTTGCATTGACTTCCTCGACACCCTCACAGCTATGCCAAATACTCCTTTGGTGATGAAAGTAACACAGCACAGGTTTTCTGAAGAGGCACTGTGGTGGTTAGTTGCTGTTGTTTTTCCTTTTATTGAAAATGGATTTTTTTTCTCACATATCATTACGGTTTTCCCTCTCTCTACTCCTCCCAGTTCTTCCCTATCTCCCCTCCCATCCAGATCCACCCTCTTTCTGTCTCTCATTACAAAACAAACAGGCTTCAAAGGGATAATAATAAAATATAATAAAACAAAACCTAACACATCGGAATAGGAAAAAAACAAACCAATAGAAGGAAAAGAGCCCAAGAAGAAGGCATAGGAATTAGAGACCCACTCATTTGCACACTCAGGAATCCTATAAAAATACTAAATTGGAAGCCACAATATATACGCAAAGCACTTGGATGTTAAAAAGAGAATAAATATGTTTTAAAAAAGTATTAAAAAAAAGCTGATAAGACACCAGTTCAACTTTTCCATGTTCAAAGAGTTGTATAGGTATGTCTTAAGCGATCGAGCCTTACCATCAACTTGTGGAGAGCAAACTATAGTCTTGGCAACTGACCCTTTTGGCCAACAGCTCAATTAGATGTAACCCAGTCCCAGTACTGGAAGCTTCATTTGGTGAAAAGAGATGGCTAGTGGGGCTCTGTCTCTCCCATTATTTGGGATTTCATTTAGATAACCTTCATATATGTATATACTTTAGGAAGGTCTACTGCATTAGGTTTCCACATTACCCCTCAAATGGCCCTTAATTTTAGCTGTCTCTTCCCATATTCTTCCCTTGTCCCCCTCTTCCCTCCACCTCTCCACTTAATCCTCCCATCACAGTCTCCTGCCCCCAAGCATCCATAACTATCTATTGCATGTCCCTTTCCTAGGAATATATCAGCCTCTTGACCCAAGTCCCTTACTGTGTACCTAACCTCCGTGGTTCCACAGACTATACCTTGGTTATCATTGACTTAACAGTTAATATCCACATATAAGTGAATATGTACCATATTTGTCTTTCTTGGTCTGGATCACCTCCCTCAGGATGATTTTTTCTAGTTCCATCCATTTATATGAAAATTTCATGATCTCATTTTTTTTTCATTTGAAAACACACATTATGGCAATTTATTTTTTTAAATGTTTATGTTAGACGTACATCTTATTTTTGGAACTATCTTTAATTTTTATCTTTTTCATGTTTTCCCAGGTATTTTAGATATGTTGTTTTGGGGAGAATTGAAATTGTAGCAGTTATCAAAGTTGAAAATGACACAGTTTTGTGTGGAAAATAAATGTATATTCCATAAGTAAGAAAAATGTTTTTTTTGTGTGTGTGTGTGTGTTTTTTAATGGCTGAGTAATACTCCATTTTGCAAATATACCACATTTTCTTTACCTATTCTTCTGCTGAGAGAAATCTAGATTGTTTCCAATTCTTGGCTATTATGAATAGGGCATCAATGAACATGGTTGAGCAAGTGTCTCTGTGGTAGGATGAAGCGTGCTTTGAGTATATGACCAAGAGTGGCTGTGGTGGTATTGTGTTCCCCAAAATATTGTGTACCCTAATAAACTTATCTGGGTTCAGAGAACAGAAAAGCCACTAGATACTTAGGATAGCCAGTAGTAGCACACGCCTTTAATCCTAGCATTCCAGAGGCAGAAATCCATCTGTTCAAGGATACAGACAAGCATGGTGACTCATGCCTTTAATCCCAGAAAGCGAGCCTTTAATCCCAGGGAGTGATGGTAGAAAGCAGAAAGGTATATAAGGCCTGAGGGCCAGAAACTAGAAGCATTTGGCTGGTTAAGCATTTGGCCTGGTTAAGCATTTGGCTGGTTAAGCATTTGGCTGGTTAAGCTTTCAGGCTTTCGAGCAGCACAGTTCAGCTGAGGTCCATTTGGATGAGGACTCAGAAGCTTCTAGTCTGAGGAAACAAGATCAGCTGAGAAGTTGGCCAGGTGAGGTTAGCTGTGGCTTGTTCTGTCTGTCTCTCTGATCTTCCAGTGTTCACCCCAATAACTGGCCTCAGGTTTGATTTTATTAATAAGAACTTTTAAGATTCATGCTACAGTGGCATACCTGGATCTTGAGGCAGATTGATTCCTATCTTCCTGAGGAACTGCCACGCTGATTTCCATAGTGGCTGTAGAAGCTGACATGGTCATCAGCAATGGAGGAGTGTCTCCTTGCTCCACACCCTCGCCTGGATGAGCTGTCACTTGTTTTACTGATCTTGGCCATTCTGACTGGTATAAGATGAAATCTCAAAGTAGTTTTGATTTGCATTTCCCTGATGAATACAGATATTGAACATTTCTTTAAGTGTTTCTCCTCTTTTGAGAATTCTCTATTTAAATCTGTAGCCCATTTTTAAAAATTGGTTATTTTGTCATCCTGATATCTAGGTTTTTTTAGTTCTTCATGTATTTTGAATATTAGCCCTCTATCAGGTGTGTAGTTGGTCAAAATCTTTTCCCATTCTGTAAGCTGCTGCTTTGTTTGAATGCGTGTCCTTTGCCTTATAAAAGTTTTTCAGTTTCATAAGCTCCCATTTATTAATTCTTGATCTAGGGGCTGTGCTAACTAACAGAGTTCTGTTCATAAAGTCTTTTCCTGAGTCAATGAGTTCAAGGTTATTCCCCATTTTCTCTTCTACCTAGATTTATGTTGAGGTCTTTGATCCATTTGGAATTGAATTTTGTTCAGGGTGATAAGCATAGCTCTATTTGGAAAATAGAAAACTACTATAGCTATCTATTTTGACCAGCACCATTTGTTGAAGATGCTATCTTTTTTTCTCATGATTATTTCTGGCTTCTTCATTAAAAAAAAAATCAGGTGTCCATAGGTGTACGGACTTATGTTTGGCTCTTCAATTCAATTCCATTTATCAATGAGTCTGTTTTAATGCTAATGCCATGTTTTTATTCCTATAGCTCTGTAGCACAACTTGGGGATGGTGATACCTCAAGCAGTTCTTTCATTATTCAGGATTGTTTTAGCTATCCTGGGTATTTTGGGTTTACATATGAAGCTGACCATTGTCCTTTCAAGATCTGTGAAGAATTGTGTTATTATTTTGATGGGGATTTTACTGAATCTGTAGACTGCCTTGGTAGAATGACCATTTTTACTTTGATAATCCTATCAAACCATGAGCATGGGAGATCTTTCAATCTTTTAATATCTTCTCCAATTTCTTTCTTCAATATCTTAAATTTTTTATCATACAAGTTTTCTATTTGCTTGGTTAGAGTTACCCCAAGGTATTTTATACTATTTGGGGCTATTGTGAAAGGTGTTGTTTCCCCGACTGATTTCTTTCTCAGTCTATCTGTCATTTGTATGTGGGAGGGCTGCTGATTTCCGCGGGTTAACTTTGTATATAGCTACTTCACTCTAAGTGTTTTTCAGCTGCAGGAGTTTCCTGGTGGAATTTTTAGGGTCACTTAGGTATACTATCATGTCATCTACAAATAAAGATTCTTTGACATCTTTCTTTCTCATTTGTATCCACTTTATAAAGATCAGTTGTCTTAGTTGCTCTCCTGAAGACTTCAAGTACTATATTGAATAGATATGGAAAGAGCGAACAACCTTGTTTTGTTCCCGATTTTAATAAAATCACTTTGCGTTTCTCTCCATTTAAATTATATTGGCTCTGAGCTTGTTGTAAACTGTCTATTTTATGGTGAGGTAAGTCCCTTGTATCACTAATCTCTCCAGGGCTTTTATCATGAAGGGGTTTTGGATTTTGTCAAAGGCCTTTTCTGCATTTAATGAGATGATCATGTGGTTTCTTTCATTTTGTTTATATGGTGGATTACATATTGATTTATGTATATTGAACCATCCCTATTTTTCTGGGATGAAGCCTACTTGATCATGGTGGATGATCTTTTTGATGTGTTCTTGGGTTTGGTTTACCTGTGTTTTATTTAGTATTTTGCATCTATGTGTATAAGGGAAATTGGTATGTAATTCTTTGTTGGGCCTTTATGTGGTTTGGATATCAGGGTAACTGTGGCCTCATAAAATTAATTGGGCAAAGTTTCTCCTGCTTCTATTTTGTGGAATAATTTGAGAAGTATTGACATTAACTCTTTTTAAAAAGTGTGGTAGAATTCTGCACTAAAACCATATTGTTAATGTTGTTGGGAGACTTCTAATTGCTGCTTCCATTTCACTAGGTATTACAGGTCTATTTAAATTGCTTATCTTATGTTGATTTAACTTTGGTAAGTGGTAATTATCACGGAAAATACCTGTTCATTTCTTTTAGATTTTTCTAATTTGGTGGAGTACAACTTTTTATATGCCCTTATGATTCTTTTGATTTCCTCAGGGTCTGTAATTATGCCACCCTTTTCATTTCTGATTTTGTTAATTTGGATATTCTCTCTCCACCTTTTAATTAATTTGGATAAGGGTTTTCAATCTTATTGATTTTCTCAAAGAAATAACACTATTTATTTATTTATTTTACATACGGACTGTAGTTTCCCCTCTCTCCTCTCTTTCCATCCCCTCTCTGCCCCTCTCCTCCCCTCCTCTTCCCTCCCTCAATCCACTCCTCCTCTGTTTCTGTTCAGAAAGGGGCAGGCCTCCCCTGGGTATCAGCAAAGCATGGCATATCAAGTTGCAGTAAGACTGAGCACCTGGGCTGGGCAAGGCAATCCAGTATGAGGAATAAGTTTCCAAGAGCCAGCCAAAGCATTAGGGACAGTTCCTATTCCCATTGTTAGGAGTCCCACAAATGGACCAAGCTACACATCTGCTTAGGTTGGTCCCTTGCAGGCTCCCTGGTTGTTAAGAACCAATACTTCTGTCAGCTTGCAACAACCAAGAACCACATGAGAAGAGAGCTTCAATGAGGAATTGTCTAGATCAGGCTGACCTGGGGACATGTCTGTGGGTCAGTGTACTGACTGTTAATGTGGGAACACAAGGCCCATGTGGGCATCACCATTCCCTAAACACATAGTCCTGAACAGTGTAAAAATTGAGAAACAGAGCTGAGTACAAGCAGCAAGAACCTATACATTTGTCTCTCTCTATTCTTGTCTGTGGATGACATGTGGACGGCTACTAGAATTATTGCCTTGATGTCCCCCCAGTGACGGACTGTAACCTAGAATTGTAAGCCAGATAAACCCTTTCCTCCCCTAAGCTGCTTTCGGTCAGGTTTTTGATCACAGCAATACAATGAAACTAGAACAAATGTCAAACTGTTTATACTCAATTTACTTGACACATGTAAAAATTTCCACTGGATTTTTGTTTCCCAAAATCAGTATTTTTTCTTTATGTATTCAAATCACACACTGGAAATTTTCCAAAGATAACTTTCTGTTCAATTTAAATTCTTTTTTTTTTAATTTAAAAGTTTTTTTTTTTCATTTTACATACCAATTAGTTCCCCCTCCTGCCCCTCCTTTCTCTTCCTCCTACTTCTCCCTTATCCCACCCCAATCCACTCCTCAGAGAGAGTAAGGCCTCCCATGGAGAGTCAACCAAGTCTGGCATATCAAGATGAGGCAGGACCAAGCCCCTCCCCATTGCATCTAGGCTGAGCAAGGTATCCCTCCATTGGGAATAGGATGCAAAAAGCCAGTTCATGCACTAGGGATAAATCCTGGTCCCACTGCCAGGGGCGCCACAAACTGCCCAAGTCACACAACTGTCACCCACATTCAGAGGGCCTAGTCAGGTCCCATGCAGGTTCCCCAGCTGTCAGTCCAGAGTCAATGATCTCTGCTGTGGGATGGTCTGTATGTCAAGTGTGTTGCTGATTGGTCAGTAAATAAATCACTGATTGGCCATTGGCTAGGCAGGAAGTATAGGCGGGACAAGGAAAAGAATTCTGGGAGTGGAAGGCTGAGAGAGAGACACAGCCAGCCGCCATCAGGACAAGGAAGATGTAAGGTACCAGTAAGCCATGAGCCATGTGGCAAAGTAAAGATTAATAGAAATGGGCTAAATATAAGAGTAAGAGCTAGACAATAACAGGCCTGAGCTAATGGCCAAGCAGTTTAAATAATGTAAGAGTCTGTGTGTTTATTTTATAAGTGGGTTCTGGGACTGGCGGGACTTGGTGGCAGGAGCTGGAGAGAAATTCTCCAGCAACAAATGGCGTCCAACGTGGTGGCAAGAGTTTCCACCTAAAAACTTAAAAAAAAAAGATTCTAAAACGGACCTAAAAACAGCTTCCTAATTGTCTCTCTCAAATAAGCGGCAGCTGCCGGTTTGAGCTACTGGCGGGTTCCTAGCGTGCGCTCTCGACCTGCAATATGGTGGGAATGAGGCCTCTGCAAGTAACACATTAAGCTATGTGGTGGATTTAGCCTTTGCTAGTACAAAACAAAAAAAAGAAGTTTCTGGGCTACACGCTACTTTGGTAAAAGTGTAGACCCACTATTTCTGAGAGTTACGGCTCCCAGAGCTGGCGGAAAGCGGACCACCACCATGTTGGGAAGCTGAAGTGGGCGGAGCCAGCAGCCACTGCCCCATTTCAGGCTTAGAAGGCTGCAGTTTAAAGCAATAGGCTCACGCTAATATAAAAAAATAAGCCACGTAAAGATGGCTACCACACAAAGAATCTGGATTATGTTCTCTTTGATATTCGTAACTGCAGAAAAACATTTGATTGTAAAAGCTGTTGAGTTATGCCAAAATGTATATTTTAAAGGTACCTTGACTTCAAAATTTGGATATAAGGATATGTTGCTTTGGAAAAGAGTCTCTGCTTTTGTTTCCACAGAAAGCCAGAGACTATGGATTTGTTCCAGATTAAGATACATCAGGTTTGACCAGCCAAGACCCCCTGAAAGGTCTCCAATGACACCATGGCCCAGATGACTCAACATCCAGAATGGTTCCAAGGCAACTGGCTCAGACGATACAGCCTCATGGACTACTCCATGATCCTAAAATTTTCTTCATGTCCCCATAAGATACAGCGCCCCCCTCCAGCAGGAAGTAGTAAGAGAAGCTACGCCCAAATTCCCAAATATACCAAGCTGGCTTTAGAGATGGAATTGGCTCACTCCCCCTCTAAACCCAGACATATTGCTCAAAAAAAAAAAAAAATGGTTAAGAGATTCTTATGTCCCAAATCAGAAGAGCCCTCTGGTGTGGGACAGACAAAAACCAATATTTTTATTTAAAGCAGGTTGATTATAAATACAATCTCTTTCTAAAACAAAAAGGGGGATAGTTTAGATATGATAGGATGAAAGGGTAGATTAATGAACCTACTTTTAAAGAGTAACAACTTGTTTAAAATGTTTTACATTGCTATAGATTTTAGTTTATTGATACAAATTTAAACTTAATTTTGTTATACTGTATATATATTTCTATTCTTGTTTGAGGTATTATGTTTATGTAACTCATTTAAAATTATAATGGATAATTAAAAAATAGATTAATAATTAGTCATCTATGATAATCATATTTGTAGCCATGTTAGTTAAGTCTTCTAGGTATACATAGTTATATTTCAGATAGATAGGTAGTCTTCAAACACTTCAAAGACCTACAGAATATGGCATTTAAAATGTTTTAAAAATTTAGACTTTCTGGACAGTGAGACATGTCTGCTCCTGACAGCACTGATTTACTTCAGAGAGGAGGATGGGCATCGAAGACACTCCATATGGAGTTTATCTTCACCTTGACAAAAATAGCCATTTGGGCAAGAAACTGTTCTTGCCTGGACTGTCTGATCAACTGGACATGCAGGACCCATACAAAGGTGACCACTGAACTTTGCTTGACAAAATGGTCCTTCAGGTTCCTGCTTTGCAGAGAAAACTGCCAGACATTCTACAGGACACAGAGAAAAGTGAATAAGAGACTCTAGGCCTGTGGGCTGAAGACAGATGCCCCAACTTTACAAGAAAACTTTGCATGACTGTCCAGGCTCAGCTGTCTCTGTCTACCCTGCAAGACTCCCAAAAGTTGCTTGCGTCCTTCTCCCATTTCTCAGGCAGTGTTATATCCTTCTGAGGTCTTTGATATGGTTAAAGACTAGATACTTACAATTTTCCTTAGTTATAATAAAAGATAAGTTAGATATAAAACCTTAAACTTACAAATATAAGATAGATAGGATCTCTTCTTTAATATTGTAACTGTAATTCTTGCTTGATAATTGTTTTGTTATATGTAATTTTACTATGTTAAAGTTAAAACCTTCCTTTTTAAGAAAAGAAAAGGGGAAGTGCTGTGGGATGGTCTGTATGTCAAGTGTGTTGCTGATTGGTCAGTAAATAAATCACTGATTGGCCATTGGCTAGGCAGGAAGTATAGGCGGGACAAGGAAAAGAATTCTGGGAGTGGAAGGCTGAGAGAGAGACACAGCCAGCCGCCATCAGGACAAGGAAGATGTAAGGTACCAGTAAGCCATGAGCCATGTGGCAAAGTAAAGATTAATAGAAATGGGCTAAATATAAGAGTAAGAGCTAGACAATAACAGGCCTGAGCTAATGGCCAAGCAGTTTAAATAATGTAAGAGTCTGTGTGTTTATTTTATAAGTGGGTTCTGGGACTGGCGGGACTTGGTGGCAGGAGCTGGAGAGAAATTCTCCAGCAACAGATCTCCAACTAGCTCCAGTCAGCTATCTCTGTGGTTTTCCCCATCATGACCTTCACTTGACCCCCTTGCTCATATAATCCCTCCACCCTCTCTTCAACTGGACTTCAGGAGCTCAGCCCAGTGCTTAGCTCTGGATCTCTGCAGCTGCTTCCAAAAGTTACTGTATGAAGGTTCTATGATGACAGGGTAGTCATCAATCTGATTACAGGGGAAGGCCAGTTCAGGCACCGTCTCCACTATTGCTGGGGTCATCCTTGTGGATTCCTGGGAATTTCCCTAGCAGCAGGTTTCTCCCTAACCCATAATGGCCCCCTCTACCAAATTATCTCTTTCCTTGTGCTCTCTCTCTGTCCCTCCTCCAAGTCAATCATCCCATTCCCTCATGTTCTCACTCCTCCCCGCAACCCTAGTTTACTCAGATCTTATCTATTTACCCTTCCTAGGAGGATCCATGCATGTTTCTCTTAGGATCCTCCTTATTACCTATCTTCTCTGTGGTTGTGGATTGTAGCCTGGTTATCATTTGCTTTATGTCTAACATCCACTTATGAGTGAGTACATACTGTGTCTTTCTGGGTATGGGTTACTTCACTCAGAATGTTTTTTTTTTTCCTACTTCCATCCATTTGCCTTGTTGGTCATTGTTTTTTACTGCTGAGCAATACTACATTGTGTAAATGTACCACATTTTCTTTATCCATTCTTTGGTTGAGAGGCATCTAGGTTGTTTCTAGGTTTTGGCTATTACAAATAATGCTGCTATAAACATAGTTGAACAAATTTCCTTGAGGTATGATTGTGCATCCTTTGAGTATATGCCCAAGAGTGGTATTGTTGGGCCCTGAGGTAGATTGATTCCCAATTTTCTGAGAAACTGCCATACCTATTTCCAAAGTGGCTGTACAAGTTTGCACTCCCAACAGCAGTGGAGGAGTGTTCCCCTTACTCCACATCATCTCCAGCATAAGTTGTCCTCAGTGTTTTTGATCTAAGTCATTCTGACAAGTATAAGATGGTAGCTCAAGTGTCAGATGGTAGCTCATTTTGATTTGTATTTCCCTGATGGCTAAGGATGTTGAGCATTTCCTTAAATGTCTTTTAGCCATTTGAGATTCTTCTGTTGAGAATTCTCTGTTTAGATCTGTAGCCCATTTTTTAAATGGATTGTTTGGTATGTTGATGTCTAGTTTCTTGAGTTCTTTATATATTTTGGAGATCTGCCCTCTGCCAGATGTGGGGTTGGTGAAGATCTTTTTCCATTCTGTAGGCTGTCGTTTTGTCTTATTGACCATGTCCTTTGCCTTACAGAAGCTTGTCAGTTTCTGGAAGTCCCATTTATTAATTGTTGTTCTCAGTGTCTGTGCACATGTGGACACACACACACACACACACACACACACACACACACACACACACAGTAGGGGAGAGGAACCAAACTAAAAATGAAAAGAAAAATAAATCTTTATGTTTGTAAATAACTCTGATACAGCTGTTAAAAACAGCAATGGCAGGCACGGGAGCATGTGGGCAAGGGTACAAAAGGCAATATGAAGTCATGTGATGGACAAAACAAAACAAACATGAAGCTATGAAATAAGTGGAGACACTTCTGAAGTAAACCACCTACCTGCATTTTATTAAAGCACTTCACTAAGATAAAATACGTTCATCTCCCTGCCTGGCAGCTCTTGCTAGTCTCTCAACTACATTTCTCATGTAGATATGTGTGTCTTTTTAATGTTGTGAGACAAAGGAACTGAATTTTACAAACAATAATTACAAATCATGTCAGGAATAGGAGGAGCTGGATTCTGAAACTCTAAAATAAATCCTGCTACATTTCACCACATTCGTGAAAAAAAAGAAAAAAACCTACAAAGAATAAATCAGAGAAAATCCATGTGAAAATTCAAAGTTTGCTCTGTTTAAAATGCATCTTATTTACATTTGGGACAACTTCAGACTTTGACTTTGCAGTGTGAGCACACCTGTTTCCTACTGTGTGATCCCGCAAAACATCTGAAACCTGTGGGAAGAGACCAAAATCTCCTTCAGAACAAGCTGTTTGTCCTGGATAGTTCACGTACTCTGTGCCATGTAGTCTGAGGTGTGGCTTTCCTACTTGAGCTGGAATTAAGTAAGTAAGCATTTCCTTTGTTATATATTTATAGTTTGTTTCTAAATCTATTTTGAAAAAAAATCTGTAATCCTAATTCTGAGAAGCTCAACTTAATAAAAATTTTATACTAACTATTTTTATGGTCATAACCGTGTCTCTTTTGTGCCACTGAATTCTCAGCCCACTGAACACCACGAGGCATGCAGTGGACACTGCATGTATAATCACTGAGTAAATGAATGTCACAGATATCAGTAACATAGGAATCTTAACATTCTTTGGCTATAGTGTTATGGATTTTCTCTAATTTTGTAAATTGAAACTTAGAGTAGAAAACTCATTTTAAAATAATGTTACACGTGATAGTTTCATTCCATGATGAAAACCATTTCATCTGGTAAAATACAAATAGTATTCACTGAAACAGATGCTGGCTGGTGTGGCAGACTTACAAATGAGGTCAGCCTGTGACACCTGCCACTTCATCTGAAAACAAAGTTGAACTGGACCCAATGTTGAAACATAACTCATGTTTAATCATAACTCATGACTGCAATGAACAGCATGGAAATATTTCCACCATGATGGCTTTCAATATTTCCAAATATGACTCAAAATCAGAAGAAATGCTTTATGGAACAGATCCAAAAGCACACACTCAGACACACATAGCCGCTAGTAGTTACCTTTGCTATTGCACTGTGGTATTTTTCTCCTTTGTGTTATCCCATTGAAAAGCAATGCTCTTGTTGAATGGTTAAATCAGTTTCAAAAGCCACAGTTCAAATATATATATGACTGTAAGGAATTTGAACTTAAGAAGAAATCAATCAAAACTTAGGAAAGGTATCAATGAACAGATAACTTCATTATAAAATTTAAAGCCTACTGTGTCTCTGTCAATCATATACTGTCACAAAATGTACTGTCACAAAATCCTAAACATCTAACACCTTCACAGCTCCTGGTCTTCACTGGAGCTAGCTAGCAAGAAAGCTATTTCCCGCTTTACTTTTCCTTTACTTTCTAGATGAAGTTTGTTCATCTAGAAGCATGTAGATCCCCACCTCTCTGATTTCTTTGACCTCTGGAGAACCAGTTGTTCCCTGTGTCCTCTGGAAACTTAAGTTTTCTTTCCAAACAGCATCACCATTTGCTTCTCCGTCTGTCTCACCTACTAAACCGTAAGTTTGAGAAAGCAGGGACGAGGACTAAAGAGACAGCTCACCCTCAAAGGGGGGAGTGAACCAGTCTACAAGAGCAACAGAGCGGGCAGCGATGGCGCACGCCTTTAATCCAAGCACTAGGGAGGTGGAGACAGGATCTCGAGCCATTCAGTCTAAGGATTTGTAGATGTAAGAAGTTTCTGGTGGCTGGTTGCTCTGCTTCTCAGATCTTTCAGTTTTCACCTCAATATCTGACTCCAGGTTTTTACAGTTAAGACTAAGTATCATCTAAGTCAGTGGAAGACAGCACCAATTATTAACTTTGCATCTTTATTGATAAAACAAAGGACAATATACGTGAGATTTTTCTCTCTCATGTTTCTCTCTCATGAAACTCTCATTTGTGAAGACATTAAACTCGTTCCCTTTTGTGTATGGGGCCATTTATAAATGACAAAAAAGATTAGTTTATCAAATCACAGTAAAACTTCTTGACATTTCTGTTATTGGAAATGTGGAATCCTTGCCCACTGCTGATTTACACAACAATCTGGAATAGGGACTTTTAAAATGAACTAACTCGGTATTTGTTGCACTGAATAGACCAGGCAGAATACTGCGAAGAGTAGTACTCTAAACCCGAGAACTACACAGGAAAGTGGAGAGGGTCAGTGGACATTGGCTGGAGAAACCAGTGACCACTGGACTCTAGAACCATTGGCAAAGGAATTTTGTCAGCCACAATCCCTGCAAAGGCTGTCAAGAAGTAGGAGTAATACTTTACATTAGTCCCGATGGCCATGAACCTTGACATCATGAATAGAAGACCAGATTTGGAAAGAGACAAAGTGAGGTTAGCTTCTTTGCTAAAATTATCTTTAAAACACTTTCTTAAGGTCTACAGGGTGGGATTAAACATACCACTTTATGACAGACATGTCTTAAGAGTCACATAGAATAAGACATAATATTTAGTGTACTGTCTGAGGAGTGACTCCCTCCACCTTTGTACTATCATCACAACAGACCCCTGCAGTAAAGATACTGCCATCCTTCACAGCAAAGGCCCACAGCAATAGCCTTCTTTCTCTGATTCTCTCCTGTTGACTTGCTCTTGGACAGGGTCTGTTCCTTCCCTCATTCTCCCAGCTCTGTTGGCCAGGTGTTTGTATATAAGGGCAAGGACGAGATCCCTGCTGACCAGGAGCTCACAGTGTCACAGGGGAAAATGACCTTAAAGAGTTTCTGTGCTATCACACCTCGACTAAGCAGGTTAAGCCGGGCAGAGCAGAGTGGCACATATCTACAGTCCTAATACTTGGGAGGTAGCCTGGGTTAATCTTGTCTTTAAAAAAAGTGCATAGCAGGATTCAACTCATGGCTGAGTTTGACTGGTTAAAAGGCATTTATTGTTTTCCCACAACATAAATATAAAGCGATTCAAAGCAACTTGTTTGAAGAAACAGCGCCTGTCTACTTCCCTCCTCCCATTTTCTCTCCTTCCTTCCTCTTCTGTCCCTTCCTCCCTCCCCCTTCTTCGCTCTTCCTTCATTTCATCTTGGCTGTCTTTCTTACTTTGTTTTTAAGAGGAGAGGAGGACAAGAACTCTTCTATTGTCTGAGGTAATACTACAATGAATTTTTATCCGAACGTTTAACTATGATAATAAAATTCCCTAAGGAAAATGAGGAAATACATTGAAAAGCAGACAGTTTCTCATGAATCAGTCTGAACTGTACCTGTTGCTGAGAGCTCAGGGTCCCACAGAAGTCACTCCAGTACTCATGACATCACGGGCACAGTGGCAGTGCATCTGCCTCCAGAATTCAATCAAACCCCTTCAAGAAGTGTCAGTGGGTAGTAATGAAAAGCACACAGCAAAAGACATTCAGAGAGAACTTCTGAATAGGAAATGTTGAGAGAAAGGGTCAAACTGTACACAGGAATAATCTTTCCTTTGGCTTTGCTCATGGGAAAGAGAGATGGGGGTCTAAAGAGCATCTTTTAATTAACTCCAAGCCTGAAGAGGCTTAAATGCCAGAATACTGAGTGATAACCCTGAGGAAGGTTTTTCACCTTATCTGTTTGTGTTTTTAATAAGATAACTAAAAACTGAATGATTAACTCTCAAAAAATTTTAATCTGAAAACATGACTTACATTAAGAACCTCTTGATCCTGTGAAAGACCAGAGATGGATTAGATTTTCAGAGCTAATCCCAAGGATAATGAAAAGGGGACTCACTTTTGCCTGTTTAAGTGTTCTGAGGGTTGACCCTTTAATACTTAAAGAATGTTGTAACCTCAGTTAAAACTTTGACTGCATCTTGAAATAAAGCTTTGGGGGATGCCATGGTCATCTACTGTGCACTTCATATATGACAGGTACAAGGATGGTGACTTGTTTCCTCTGAACAAGGTGTCTGGATTCCTGAAAGGGAATCTGAGTTAGAAGTGGAGAGAATTAGACTGTCGGTTAACACTGTTTGCTAGGGGTACAGCAGAAGGAGTAGACTGTAAATGTGCTAGAATATTGCCTACAAATCTATAAACTGGGGTGTAATAGAGCAGGCACCCATGGCTTGTATTTGTAACTATGAATGTGTTCAAATGGAAGTGATTGGTGGAGTTGAACAAGCCTACCCAATGTTACAAAAATATAAATAATACTAATTTGCAAGATGATTCATATGTGCTGGGGTGGGACAGCAGTGACTGAAGGTCATTATGCCTGGTAATTATGGCCACTGCCTCCTGCCTCTCTAAAGCCACCTTCCAAGAACAGATACAATCTGTTCATGACCTGCACTTCCATAATTCATCAAATGGTCCTTGGATAATGGAGATTTAGCACATCTTCACAATGACAGGAAATATGCTGATCACAGTTCTCCAGGGAAACCGAACTAGTAGTGTGTGTATGTATTTCTTTATATCTGTGTGCATGTGTATGTTCATATATATGTCAGTATATATGTGTTTCTGTGTATGTACATATAGCCGAGTTATTATAAAGTTCTGTTTGTCCTGAGTGCGTCTGTGTATGTGCTTGTGTTTCAGTGAATATGAATACATCTGATTTATTATGAGGAATCAACACATGCAATTATAAAAACTGACAAATTGCATGAATTATAAGATCTGCAGAGTCTGCTACTGAGCTAGAGCCAGTGTTTCAGTCTGAGTTGAAAGGCAGGCAGGTGCTAATACCTTCATTCAAAGGCCACCAAGTCTAGGACATTCTCTCTTACTTGGGAACAATATTTTCATTTTTTAAAAACCTTCAAGCAGTAGAATGAGGCACCCTAGATCAAAGATGGCAATCTCCTCTACCAGTATACCCACTTTAACTCTCATTCAAAAACACTCTCATTGAGACAACATAGTGACATCTAACTAGCTATCTGGATACACCATAGCCCAGGGATTGGACCTATCACAGGAGCAGGTAAAAAGACAACAACACTGATGTTGGTCTAGACACCTCTGTCCCCCATGTCTTTAGGTAATCTACACTTCCTGTTTTGAAGCCAAGATGCCAAAATGATGATAAACAAGCATGAGCTAAAACAAGAAGAAAACTCAAGAGCAGGAAAGGGTAGAAATGTCTATTGACTGTTCCATAAAGTATGGAGGTTGTCCAGACTTGTAGAGTCAGAGTTGTGCTTCAAACCAAATGATGCCTAGCCTGTGAATACATGATGTGCTTAAATTTTCAGTAGATCTTTTTATATGTTTGTGTATGTGTATGTTACTACTTCTCTGTATGTGCATCACCAGAGTGCAGGTACCTAAGGAGGCCAAAAGAGACCAACCCATCTCCCCTAGAACTACAATTACAGGTGGTTGTGAGCCATCTGATGTGAGTGCTGGAAACGAAACCCAGGTCGTCTTCAAGAGCAGTAAGCAGTCTTAAACTCTAAGCCATTCTCCAGCCCCTCTACTAATCTCATATAAAAACACAGTCATTAACTTCCTGCTCTGGCTACCTTCTCTGCCATAATGGACTCTCCTTCCCAATCCTAAGCCAAATAAACTCTTTGCTCTCTAAGTCACTTTGGGTCATGGTGTTTGATCACAGCAACAGAACAGAAACAGATATAATTATATAAAATACTGTGATCATAGTTCAATTGTTTAGTAGTTATCACAAAATACCCTATAAGAGAGAAAATAGTTAACATAAAATAGAAAATCCTATAAGTATTCTGTCAATAACACATGGAGGAATGAAAACAAAACCGCTTCCTCTTGGAGTAGCTTGACAAAGAGGAGCACAAATTTAAATCCTCCACTTCTCTCCCTGCATGTTGTATCATTCTGCAGTCTGTCATTACTGGCCTGTCTCAAATCTGTCTGTCATATGTGTCTGATCTGTCCCTGTTGCCCGCCAGTTACACCTGAGAGAGTGCCTGTCCCTAACAAAGGGCTTTGTTCTGTACTTACTGAACAGCACAGAAGACAAGACACAGTATGGGAAAGAAGTGAGTGATTCTTGCAGAGCTCTTTAACAGTCTCAAAGGGGAAGAAGTTATGTTACTGACACCAATTGACCTAGAATAGCAGGCAAAACCACTGAGATGTTATCAACATATAGCACAGGTTGCTTCCAACATTTATGGGACATTCGTTTTACTCAAGATTGCCTTTAACCTTTTGGCTGTTTTCAGGAAATGATTACTACAGCATACACAAATATCTTTTGAGGTCAGAAGAATGGAAAAGTGGATAATTTAAGATTAAAGCTATGAATTTGTCTTAGGTTATAACTGCTGATTGTATGGCAAATCCAATGCATAGTAAGGTTGGTTACATTGCTCTCCTAAAGGCAAGTTAAGCTTAGGCAGGCTGAGTACACAGTGGGACAGCAGGTTAAAAGTAGATGATCTCAAGAAATATTATTAACTAGGCTCCAGGTCCAGCAAAATGTCAGTCTCTGGAGTTAAGAGATAGTTTCAGGAAGATGTATCTCCACAAAGGATAGCAAGTATGTGCCTGCCCATGACACAGGAAGATACATCAGGACAGACCCTGCTAAGGAAGAGTTCAGGCAGGAGGTCCATGGAATGCACTGAAACACAAGCCACCTGCCACCGTCCCAGCCACAGCAAGTCCCTGGTTATACACACCTCAGCTTATAAACAAAGCACAGCATGGCGGTGGCTTAGGGCTGTTGTGCTTTGTGATGTGTGAAAAACTCTTGCCATTTGCTATGTGTGATACTGTGCTGCTCTTTATTTTCCTTATGTGAACATTCTTGTCCATTCCTTCAACTTCTTCTTCCCACAGTACGCTAACGTTTGTGACTTTTCTAACAACAAGCTTCTTCAACTCAACAAATATCATCCTTAGAATTTCAGACCTTGGGGAGAGCTTGTTACATGATATTAGGGCCTGATATAGCTCCATCATGAGAGGGAAGCTACTCAGGTCTACTCAGCAATGACTTCAGTGGCTACAGCATAAGGAGACGATGAAAAGACCAAGAATTTCCAGGCCAGTAAACAAAAGACATGTCAGTAACTACATACTTCTGTTTGCTTGTTAATGGAATATTCATCCATCCTTTTATATGGATAACTTAATGCCACCTATGAGGATATTTTCACTTCTTAGTAAATAAGAATATTTCAGTGAGATAACAGGAAAGAAACATAATCCAAGAGAGGCCCAAGTATAGAAGCTGGGGACAAAAACTTTTACTTGTCCTTCTCCTTACAGCTATAGGCACTGAGGAACCCCATACTCTGTCCTGAATGTTGATCTGATTTGCCAGTCCTTCTAGTCACCCAAAAGGTAAGGAAACACAGCTAGGCTCCATGCTGAGAAAGAACATGATTTGAATCCTATGACTTTATTTAATTGTTTTGATGTGAGGACAGACAGGTCATTTAGGAGTTGTGTCAAAATAAACATCATTTTTTTCATTAAAGCAGAGTTTGTAAACAGGATGAAATTATGTATGGGAATAATACAGAAGCCTTCATGAATACAGACATTAAGTTTTTTTTCCTAAAACTGACAATTTCCATATTTTTGAGTTTGTAATTTCAAAAATGTGTAGTATTTTTGGCTTTGTTCTTAATTTTTTTTAATCTGTAAGAACACACAAAAACTGTGATAATGCTTTAAATGTTTCTTACAAATTGCAAACACACCTCAGAACCCTCACAAACTGTTGTATTGTTTTAATATGTAGAAATCATCATTTCTCAGTGTGGTAATCCAAAGATGAATTAGACAGTATTTCCCTTGAGAAATTTTTCCAGTAGAGAAGGAAACAGACATCTGAATTGCTAGCCTAGTGAAGAGTCCATAAGTACCAAATACAGATTCAGACAGCATCCCATGTGAGAACAAAGAGAAGCAAGGTAGGTTTTTCTTTTGGAGTCAGTGTGGCTAACAAAATTCTGTGACCCTCAGTCAAATTAAGTGCATGGTAAACAGCATTAGCTCCTCTTTTTAAAAGTTCATATAGATATATACAAGTTTTTCTATATTACAAACCTCATCATTTCTTGTCCTGACTGTATACAGAAGCAAAAGTGTGTGCATGTATGAGGGAAAGCAGAAATGGCCATGGCAGGGGCCAGGGTAAAGGTGGAAGAGAGGGAAGAAGGGAAAGACAGAAAAGACTAGGAATCAGAAAGCAAGTCAGCAGTGTGCGCATACCCCTCAGCCAAGCTGCTCCCAGTGGACAAAACATGCCACTGTCCTTTGCCTTATGTCTTCCACTTCCCAAACACCCTACTTTCTTAAATTAGTTTCTTCTGGAAGTTTCTATTGTATTATCCTTTACCTTCTAGTTTTCTATTATCTTAGTGTAAGACTAATATTCAGTGTTTATGTTCCTTGCCCAGGGACACAGTGAGATTATAAATTTTGAGAATATACATATAGATTTAAAGTTGAAAATACCTGGACTGCTGCAATGGCAGAGTTGGTGTGCCCAGGGCTGCAGCACACAGCACAGAGGCAGCATTTGGCACTAGCACATTTAATGAATAAGGAGAGCTCATCCAAAAGTTCACGATAGAAACAGTAAGCCATTCTGTTAAAATTAAATTACTTTTCTTTTTAACTAAACATGCAAACAAATTAATTAAAATCAGCATGCCAGAGAATGACCAAACTTCGAGGTTCATTTTAATGATGCCTCCATGCACAATTACAGATATTGTCTGAGACTGACTAAGCAGAGGCCAGGAACACTACTAAATGAATAAATAATTTTTATCATTAAATACACATAATTAAATGAATGATGCTTTCTGTAACTAAGACCAAAATAAAAACATTATTTGATTTGGTAAAATTAATAGTTTTCTTCTAAATTAATGTTTTGCTAATAAATCACTTTATCATAAAATGTGATTTTTGCTTAGAATTATTATCATTGATTACTATTACTGTTTACTATTACTAAAGTTAAAGATCTCTAATAGTTGTAATTATTTGCCATTATATAGTAAAATTGTCTTTCTTCTTCTTCTTCTTCTTCTTCTTCTTCTTCTTCTTCTTCTTCTTCTTCTTCTTCTTCTTCTTCTTGTTTTCTACCCTACATTTCCCTCAATAGTCTGTCTTGTTCTGATCTCAGAGCATTTTCTGCTACTCAGAACTAAACATGAAGGAGGAAAAATCTACAGGAGGATGGAGGTACAGCCAGCATCCTGATATACATGCTGCTTACTAGTGAGGGTCTTCGGTTCTCAGGACAGCAACATCACAACATAAACACCGGGACTGGAGAGGTGTCTCAGTGGTTAAGAGCACTGGTCTTGCAGAGGACCCAGGTTCGGCTCCCAGCACCCACATGGCACCTCACAGCTGTCTGTGATCCTAGTTCTAAGGGACCAAGCATCCTCTTCTGGCCTCCATGTGTACAAGTTATGAACGCGGTGCACAGACATACATGCAAGCAAAATATCCACACACATCCAATTAGAAAGATTTATTTTAAAAAACATTTATGTTTTATACCAAAATAATATCAACTAAGCAAGAGATGAAGATGTCCCATATTATATAATAAAAAGCAGCAGGAACATGTACAGATCTGTTAAATAATGACATGGGGACTTAGAAAATGAACACACTCATTATGTTCTTTAAAAGAATAAAATGAAAGAAAAAAACCTAGCTATAAAATCATTTTGCCTCTAAAACTTTTCTCTCCTTTCAGGTGGCCCATCTCCTTTAAATGTGACAGGATATTCTTTGTACTGTCCCTTGATTTTCCTTATTTTTTATTTTTATTTTTATTTTTTTTGAGACAGAGTTCCTCTGTGTAACAGACCTGGCTGTCCCAGAACTCACTCTGCAGACCAGGCTGGCCTTGAACTCACAGAGATCCACCTGCCTCTGTCTCCTGAGTGGTGGGCATGGACCACCACCACCTGGCCTGTTTTCCCTTTTTTTTTTTTTTTTTTTTTTTGGTTTTTCGAGACAAGGTTTCTCTGTGTAGCTTTGCGCCTTTTCCTGGAACTCACTTGGTAGCCCAGGCTGGCCTCGAACTCACAGAGATCCGCCTGGCTCTGCCTCCCGAGTGCTGGGATTAAAGGCGTGCGCCACCACCGCCCGGCTTTCCTTTTTTTTAATGAAACATTTATTTTAATTTTTTGAGAGCATTCTTTAGACTTAAATATTGACAATTAACTAAGAAGCAATGCTATATAAATGTTAGCCTTCAATAAAATGCATCTGTAATATTGCAAATGTTAGTTTAATCACTTGTTGGCTAGTTTCAGCCAGTTTATTTTGAAATACCAGGAATCTCTGGTGAGAACATTCCTTGACATTAATGTTATTAGCAGACCAGCCCAATCTCAGAACCCAGATTAGGTCTGGAAGCAATTAAATACAGCAGCTTTCTTGACAATTTCTCTTATATTTGCTACTTTGTGAGAGACTAATTAGGAAAATTAGATTCATCTATCATCCTGGAAATTAAAGTGAGTTTGTGTATGCGTGTGTGTGCATGTATGTGCATGCATTTTTCAATTTCCATTTGCTTAGCTTTATTTTATATATATGTTAAATCTCCTAGGACGTTTTGGGCTATATGTCTGGAAATTTCAGCCATGCAGAAAAAAAGAAGGCTGAGAAATAATGAAAAAAATGTGCCTAAAGAATCCATATAAAAATTTTGGAGACTTGAAAATGAGAACCACAGACACTTAAAATTTATTGAACCAGAAATAAGAACTCCTTCCTGGCAGGTGCTCGTACAGCAACATGCAGTAATCACTGGACAAAATGAAGGCATACAGACAGTGTCACAGATCTACATAAAATCCAACTTCTAATTCAAAATAAAAACAGCTCATTCTCCGACTGCTTCTTTTTCTTTCTTATTCGACCATTAGGGGGAAAAGTCATTAATTATAAAAGAAAAATTAAATATTTAACTACAAAAAAATAAAATTAGTTTAACTCATATATACTCTAGGGAAGTCCACCGCACAAAATACATGCAATATACACAGAGGATGGGCGTGTACAATGTGCATTGATAATGACTTTTGAGGTGATTTGTGTCAATATGAAAAATATGAATTTCATTGCTGTCACTCTTAGATGGGATCTTTAAAGTGAGCAGTTATCCAAGCAGTAGGAGATACATAAAAATGATAAAACTTAAGAAGCACTTCTTCCAGTGGGATTATCTCAAGAATTTAGTTTTTTAATATTAGCAAAACAAGAAGTATCAAGTTAAATGTTCAGGTATGGGTTGCAGTTACTTAAGGAGAGGGAGAAATTATTGTTTAAGTTGTCCTTTTCTGTGTAATTTAATGAATGTTTCTAGAAAATTATCCCATTCCTTCAGGGTGTAGTTTGGTTGAATTTGAACTATTTTTCTGCTTTTAATAAATCTTAAGAAACACAGAAACTTTTCATGATTCATTATTCTTTTATTTAAATTTTATTATGTTAAATTATTTAGGGAAAAATGTTAGGAAAAAAAAAAGGGAGGTAACATGAAGGCAACAGAAAAGCCCATCGGGGACCTTGGCCTGCACTGAGCAGTGGGCTCCACAGAAGCTCCTGGAAGGGGGGAGATGAAGCGTTTGCATAGAAGCTGTCTTCAGCACTTCAGTCCTTTTCCTTCCTAACTGTTTGAACACCACTCCAGAGCCTGTCTTCGGCATAGAGAAGTTTCTACACTGTCAAATGCCTGCAGAACGCATTGGCAAGTTGGTGTCAAACTACAAAACCATCTTTTAAGGAGATAGAATTATCCTGTGTTCTATTTAGATTCTCAGATTCCCATAGTTCCCTTTGGCTCTGAACTTGACACAAACCTAGAGTAACCTGAGAAGGAACCTAACTGAAGAACCACCCAAATGGCATTAGCCTGTGGTATGTCAGTGGGACATTTTCTTGATTGCTAATTGATGCAAGAGGGCCCAGCCCATTGTGGGCAGTGCCATCCCCTGGGCAGGTGGTCTTGGGCTGTTTAGAAAAGTTAGATAAGTAGCCATGGGGAACAAGCCAGTATGCCATGTTCTTCTATGGTTCTGCCTCAATTTCTGCCTCTAGTTTCCTGCCTTGAGCCTCTTGCCTAGCTTCCCTTGGTGATGGACAAACCTCTATCCTCTTCAAGTTATTTTTGGTAAGCAACAGGTTTTATCACAGCAATAGAAACCAAACCAAGACTCAGATGTGCCATTAGGAATATTGTCCTAAGATACTGACAAGACAAAATATGCATTGAGTTGATACTGATTGCTACTCTAAACTGTCTTCTGAACTACTTGTAATTGCATGTAGTCACCAATTTTCCATGCTATCATCTAATGTGTAAATTGAGGGCATTCCAAATAGTGTGAGGAATGACTAGGTGGGAATTGAAGACAAGTTTGCGGGGAGTTTCAGTAAGGCCAGTGTTCTATTGTGAGCTTTTTCTTGCTCACTCATTAGTATCATCCAAGTTAACACTACGTGTATTTTATTCTTTCATTTCAGTGAAAGAGCACAGCACATCTCTCTGCAGATATCTACTAATTCAAGATTCTCCAGGAGCTAGAGGGATGACTCAGTGGGTAAGAGCAATTACTGCTCAATCTTGGGAAACAAAACTCACATCTGAGCAACCATATAAGCTGAGGCCTCTCTT